>NC_069720.1:25873353-26102994 GCF_027358585.1 Pangasianodon hypophthalmus
CTGGACGTGCCATTGAGCGGCGGTATAATGCTTCTGGACTTACTGTTCACAAGCTGGCCTATCGGGACCACCAAAAAGCTTATTTGAAGTCCATTAAAGAAGCACGGTCACAGTACTATTCAAATATTATTCTCAATAGTTCTGCCAATTCCAAACAGTTGTTCTCCACCATAAATCACCTCCTTAAACCTCAAATTGCTCCACTCACAGGAGCTACAGAAGAACAATGCAATGATTTTATGACCTTTTTTAAAACCAAAATTGACAAAATTCACTCCTCTTTTTATGTTCCTTCCTCCTTGTCTGCCCCAACTGCTGACCCGCAGTCTGATATTTCGATCCTGCTTTGCTGCTTCCCAGAAGTTACTCAACATGAGGTCGAAGACACCATCAGGGGGATGAGATCCTCCACATGTGCCCTCGACCCTTTTCCTACACCTCTGTTGAAAGCAAATATTTCTGCCATCAGTCCCCTTATCACCATAATAATAAACCAATCCCTTCAGACTGGCCATGTACCGTCTGCCTTGAAAACGGCCATAATCAGACCATTACTTAAGAAACCCTCAATTGATCCTCAAATTTTTGCTAACTATAGGCCCATATCCAACCTGCCATTTCTCTCTAAGGTTCTGGAGAAAGTAGTTGCCAGCCACCTTCAAGACCACCTCAAACACAATAACATTTTTGAAAAGTTTCAGTCTGGTTTCCGTTCTGCTCACAGCACAGAAACAGCCTTAGTGAGAGTCACAAATGACCTGCTGATGACAGCTGATGCTGGTTCACCATCACTTCTTGTCCTTTTGGATCCTTCTGCAGCGTTCGACACCGTTGATCACGGTATACTTCTCAACAGGCTACACCACTCCGTTGGACTTAATAACACCGCCTTGCGTTGGTTCGAGTCATACCTTGCAGACAGATCTGAATTTGTGGCCATGGGAAGCTCAAGGTCCCGTTCACATGCTGTTAGATGCGGAGTTCCACAGGGATCAGTTCTTGGACCTATTTTATTCATTCTTTACATGCTCCCCCTTGGCAAAGTCATCAGTCGCTTGGGAATTTCTTTCCATTGTTACGCTGATGATACACAACTATATATGAAAACTGATGCTCACTCATCATCATCATCATCGTCATCAACTTTAAGTACACTCACTGCCTGTCTGGAGGAGATAAGGGCTTGGATGAATCATAACTTTCTCCAGCTGAACAGCTCAAAAACAGAAGCCATCCTCATTGGTTCCCCTCATCAGGTCAGAACATCTACCATAACTTGTATTACATTCTCTGGCCAGGACATCCCCCTATCACCATTAGTTACAAATCTTGGTGTTAGGTTTGACCCTCATTTAACCTTTGAGGCTCACATTAAACATCTTTGCAAAACATCATTTCATCACCTCAGGAATATAGCCAGACTCCGTCCTACACTCTCCCTACATGATGCTGAGAAACTCGTCCACGCCTTTATCTCCTCCAGACTGGACTACTGCAACTCTCTTCTCATCGGGATCCCTAGCAAGAGCATCCAGAAACTCCAGCACATTTCAGAATAGTGCCGCTAGGATCCTGATGAGAGTGCGTAAATACGAACACATCACACCAATTCTTCAATCATTACACTGGCTTCCCATTTCCGCCCGGATTGAATACAAGGTCTCCCTCCTCACACATCAGTGCATCTATGGCAACGCCCCCACTTACCTTAAAGAACTCCTCACCCCACAGATTTCAGCACGTCCCCTCCGCTCCACAAACACTCATCGTCTCCTCCCCCCTAGGACTAATACCCGCACCATTGGGGACCGAGCCTTTTGCGCCGCTGCTCCTCGCCTGTGGAACGCCCTCCCTGAACATCTGAGGGCTCCACAAATGACTGATGGTTTTAAAAGGGGTTTAAAAACGTACCTTTTTAAAAAGTGTTTTAATATAGTTTAAGTTTCTGTGCTAATCTCAGTTGGCAGCTGGTTTTAATTGCTGTTTTTTGTAGCACTTTGAGATTTTCTTTAAAATGTAAAGTGCTTTATAAATAAAATGTATTATTATTATTATAACTGTGTGTTTCCAACTTTGTGCCAATATTTTTGAGGAAGAACCACATTTGGGTGTGATTATCAGGTGTCCACATACTTTTGGCCATATTGTATTTTGTAGTTTTATAGAAAGAAAGAAAAGAGGAAGTTGTTAAGTTTGGGGAAACTCTGAACTCATGTCAACAAATAAACTTGTCTATTTATAAGAAATTTGTAGCCAGTTAATAATGTATAAGAACTTAGTTTTGCCTATACCATAAAAAATACAAGGGTTGCTTTTTCTTTATTAACTAATACACATCATTAATTAATGTTGCCCTTTGACTTTATTGTTTAAAAATAAAAACGTTTTCAAAGCACTGCAATGCACAGATTTACCCCACTGCTGCATCCACTAGGAGCTTCCCTTCATCATTTTGGCCACTAGATGCTACTAGCGTACAATCAACCTTTTCTGAATACATCTGGAAAGGAAAGCATTTGGAGGAAAGCTTCATTGCTCCAAAAAGCTTCATTTTGACATTTGGCCTGGTTTATACTTCACATGAGGGCTGATTTAGGGCTGAAACATACCCTACGTATCTTTGCGAACACATAAGCATGAAACTCATATGAAGTAGATTTGATGTGCCGTTGCATTCAGAAATGTGTCAGCAAAATGTGGGCGTTATAATCCGCTAAGGCCAGAGGCAGGTTTCTGCCCATCATCCGTCATGGCAGTTTGATGAGTCTCTTGTAGAGCTGATTCATTTATATAAACATATATCTAATGTCATTGGCTCTGCACTCTGATTGCACAGTAAATGAAAATACCTGGCAAGAAATTGCATTCTCTTGTGTGAACCAAGTGAATTCTCACCAAAAGCA
The DNA here is from genome assembly GCF_027358585.1 of Pangasianodon hypophthalmus. Lineage (NCBI taxonomy): Eukaryota > Metazoa > Chordata > Actinopteri > Siluriformes > Pangasiidae > Pangasianodon > Pangasianodon hypophthalmus. The sequence continues at coordinate 25,876,257 of NC_069720.1, forward strand.
TTTCTGAAGCATTGTCACTCTTCTGTATTTAGCAGTATCATGTGGCTCTTGTACTGAATCACTTCAGTTTAACCAGTGTTAAAATCCATAATTATATCAATCACGAAATGACACATGCTTAAGATTTTATTTAAACTGAGTTGCTGTTTGACGTACATTGTGTCATTAGCGGGAGTCTGTTAGCAGAAACAGAATGTAAATTGTGTGGTCCTACAGGCTGCTTAAACTGATAATACTGACAGCTACAGCGGGTATATGGCCTCGCACTTTATATTTGCATATAACACAATATCATCATTAGAGTTTTCAATAAATAAATTCACTGTACACAATGTGATCAAATTTCTGTGTGTGAAGCAAAACCTGATCATGTTGTTCATTTACACTAGCTGTTTCGTGCAAGAGTTTTATCACAGAGAAGACATTTTATTAAAGACACCAGCCCACAAAAGTAACAAAGTACGTATGTTTAAACTGAGATTTTTGAAAATCATTTTCATTGTTTTCTGTTGCAAGCTGTTTTGTTGTTTTAATGGACCAAGTGGTTGGGGAGCACCAGAAGACAGAAAGTACTGGATGTGATGAAAGAAAATGTTATTGTTTACATTTAAATTTATTATTATTATTTTTTTTAGCATTTTATTGTTTATTGTATTTAGAACAATATTGCTCTAAAATGAACAACATTATTCGAAATTTGATTAAACCCACAAAATAAATGTCATAACGTCTCATCACAACGGTTAATCAGCTGGACATGCCTCTCCATCAACTAGTCAATGTTCACCTCAGGACCAGTCGACACACAGCACCGCAAATAAGGATGATGCACCATTAGCTCTCTGGCAGGATGCAAGCTAGCACATCATATCAGTGATGTATGTTAGTGGTGTGTGTCTTGCTGCAAATGTCATCTGGTGACTCCCCGGCCACCCCAAATGTGGACTGTGCAACGTGATATCCCAAAGCAGTGTTTTGCGAACAATCTCCCTGAAGAACATAGCTGAGGCACAGTTTCAAGTAATCTCCTGAGTTGGGATCCTGAAAGAGATTCATGTCATATACACTACACGAACTTTATGAATTTTTGAGAATTAAAGCAACCTGAAGCAGCGTATATCATCCTCAAACTGACGGGTTTGTGGAGCAGAACATGATTCATAAGTTTGTGCATAAGGAATGCATGGCAGATATACCACCTCAACCTCCTTAAACAAACTGCTTTGGCAATGGTGGTGGCAGAGAGAGATGAGTTGGTGCTGGAGTGTCCCAAAACAGCTAATTTCACACCCAGGGGCAGAGGTTGCAATCCAAATTTTCAGACATTTAGTCCTCTGCCTGGAAGTACAAACCTCATAGAACACCACATAGAGATGAATCTTCTCAGAGTAGTTGTTCACTGCAGGTCGTATCACTTACCTGAACACAATAAAATGGTTTAGGAGGAATTAGGGAAAATAGTGGAGAGGGGAGTAGTAGAGGAGTCCCACAGTGACTGGAACAGCCCCATAGTTCTGTTGCACAAGACAGACAGGGCAGTTCATTATTGTGTGGGCATGTTTTCAAAAACTAATGCCTGTCTAATGCCTCATACTGATGACCTCCTGGATCAGCTAGGTGCGGTTCATTTTTCTTCAACCCTGGATTTGACCAAGGGCTAATGTGCAGATTCCCTTGTTGGTGTCGGTTGCAGGCCGGGGAACCCTGTAGCCCAAAGCACTGTATTGTTAGTCTGCATATTCTTCTTAGTACAGTGCTTTCTTTCTTTTGTTCTCTTTTTATTTTGTTTATTTATTTATCACTCTTTTCTTCAGTATATTTCCTTTACACTGTTTTCCTTTCTTTGTTTCTTTTTAGTAACATCCCTGCAACTATCTGGATAGCATAGCCAATGCCTAGCAACGCATTTGCAACCAGCTGAGACACCTGAGCAACTGCTTTGCAACATCCTATCAACCTCCTGGAATAATAACAACATGCTAGCAATGCCTGGAGTACCATAACAACAACCTAGTGAAGGAAATATTTGGTTTAATTATTTGCCTCTGACTCTATGATCATTCGCTACAGCTTTATGCTAATTCATGTATTCTGTTCTGTAGTTCTCATTTCTGGTGTTTTGGAATTGCTAACAACTTGGTGCCTTGACCTGGATGGCAAGCAAAAACCTCTCTGGTGAGTTACTCTATTATTTATGAACCAATAGAAAAGTTGGCTGGGTTCTTTTCCTTGAAATATAGGAAAGAAGGAGTCAGAAGGATAAGGGATATGCACTGCATTGATTGATTGATTGATTGATTGATTGATTGCTGTTGAAGCCTGGCTAGTTATCCTGTTACCTCACCATGACCAGTGAAGGCCCAGAAGCAGTTAATTTAGGGAAAGATTCCTGGAAGCTTCCTAACTATAAAATCAGCACAGTAGTAAAGGAGGCACAATAGTACCTGACTGGACTGAGTCAGTATTTAAAGAGGTCATGAAAAAGCATGTTTACAAGAAAAAGTGGACTTTTCCTTCTTCTTCTAAAGGGTTTCTTATAGACAGAGCATGAACCTTTGATGAGTGCAAAAAAAGCCTTTAGGGTATGCCATCGACCATGACCCTTGAAGAATAATGTCATTAGAATGTCCTGGGAGTACAAGTCAGACAATGAACAACATAAATGCTAGATTGACTGATGACTGTCAGATACCTGAGGAGCATAACGCTAGATTAATGAGTGTAAGAGTGTAAAGACTACTGCTGTAAATTCACAAAGAATTTATGAAGACTTCAGAGATCTTTAAATGATTGTGAAAATAACTAGCTGGCTGTAAGTGAGAGTCTGATGACCTTAAGCCAAAGACCACCTTAAACTTAACGAAGGCAATAGCTTCAACCTCCTTTAATAGCACTTCCAGCAGGGCAGCTATGTTACAAAAAGTAGGACAATCCTCCACCCCGAGCTAGACTTTATTCAGATTTCTCTGTGTGCTTAAGCTCAGTCTGATAATGGCAATTTCTTGAAGGAGGAAGAATATTATAGTGAGTCAGAGATTAGTTTTTAATTTTTAGTAACTAATCATACAAGGGCAACCAGTAACAAGACTGTAGGCCTACAACAGTCTCTACATCCTCATTACTAGGAGACCAAGGAAGGTCTCAGGATCCCAATCCGACATCAGAATATTGGTTTGCAGTTTAAAAAAATTAATAAATACTGGCTGGAACAATGTGTGTGTGAATGTCATTTGTAATCCAGACGAATCTGATGGGGGGTTTAAGGGGGTTGAAATCATCTGCAAAAAAAGATATATGACAGGGTGCAGTATGACGTATTGTTATAGGCTTTATGAGGCTATTTTGACAAATGACCTGGATACAGACATTTCATCCTTACACATAAATAGCGAAATGACCCTCCATAGACCAACAGTTTGTTACATTAAGGTGAGGGTTAGTCATCTAATTAGCATACTTAAGGATGAAGTGCAGAAATAAATATAGATAAATGTATACATAAATATGTGTAGAAAGAAAGAAGGAAAGAAATACAGCAGAATTTTTTTATTTCTACATTTCTGGCCCATTTGATTTATGTTTTTTATTAAGAAAGAAAAAAGGTCCTTATGGTCCTCCATTTCCTGCTAGGGGCCACCAGTGTGCATGGTTTACTAGTCTCTGAGTTGTTAGTTTTACAGTACATCGAAAAACTTCATAAAACTTCATTTCTCCATCAGTACTTGTAAATATAAACTGAAATATAAACTAAAGTTCCTATCTTAAGACTACTTCCTCAGACACACCGGATGTTCATGAAGCCAGCTGCCTCACAAATAAAAACAGAAATATTTTTTTTACATCATCATTGCTTGAATAAGATTAGAATTTTATGATTCTACTTTTTTTTTCACTTTTCCAAGTTTTCAACATTAGATTCTTCCCCTTTGGAAAACCTGTAAAAATGCTGAGCCTGAATGAGGGGTGTGACACGTGTACCGTTCACAGCCTACACATCCCGCAGTCAACAACTCAAATCTTACCTACTAAATGCATATAAATTCCTCCATTAACATTACCTTTGGTGACCTCTGAGCATCAGACTGGAAGAGTGGTAGAAATACGAGAAATAAAGAAAATGAGAAGGAAAGGGAATGTTGAGCAAAAAATTAAGAAATAGTAAGAAATTAACTGGACTTCTCTCACATAACAAATCAATGTTGCTTTATTTCTACAATGAAGATAAAAATAAAAAGTAGCGAAGTAACTAGAATCGCTTCATCTGTCGTCTTTCCTGTCGTTTCTGCTTCTTTTCATTAACCTCCTCTGCAGGTGCAGAAGACTCAGCAGAAAACCAGGGACCCAGAAAGTTAATCCACAATAAATGCACAGCTCGAGCAGGTGCCTGAATAAAGAGAAAATGAGAAAACACAGTGAGAAAAGGAAAATTATTTTGTGCTTCAGGTGGAAATGTGAACCACCAAATAAGGGTCTTACCAAAAGCCAGAGGTACCAGAAATAGAAGGAGAGGGTGCTGAGGACCTGAACTATAGCTGTCAGCAGGATAACATCTTTAAGGTGCCTGCAAGGAAATACAAATACATTTTTACAGACTATTACACATTATGGACTTTAGCGTGTGTGTGTGTGTGTGTGTAGGTATGAAAAATCTCTTCATGTTTTTACATTTTCTATGATATATACAGATATATACAGGCAAACTGGCAAACTAAATACTAAAACATTGTAACTGTGATTTGTAATGAAGCCACTATTGAGTGTCCAAATACCATTTTGTCTCTTTTTGAACAGTATATCCATTATTTTTACATTTTTAACAATTTATCAATCTATCTTTGGGGAAATGTTTTACTTGAAAAGTGTGCTTGTGGTATCTTTCTTTAAAATAAATGCCACTTGGTTTGTCATGTTGTTTTCTAATGCAGTGAAATCCACACATTTGTAAGTGTGGCTTAAGTGTCCCAATACTTTTGGAGGCCACTGTAACTCTGAAACTGGAATTTTTTTTAACTGTTTCTCTTTTGCATGTATCTCAACCACAGGTAAAATTACAGCATTTTAAATTTGGGTACCCCCAAAAGTCAAAGGGGGAAAATTGCATTTAGACTCCACTGTAGTGAAGGTGCATCACAGACATTGTGATTACAATCTGAACTGATTAGGCTTATGTGTATTCTGATATGGCAGGTAGCTATTAAGGACGTGAACCTCCCTTGTTCAGATGATACAATTCAATATTGAACTAATTAATTATTCAATTAATTATTTGATTAAATTTAACAATTTAACTAGTTTTGACTCCGTACGGAACAGCAATTTCAACACATTTCTTCAGTGTCTTTATTTTGTCTGAGAATTAGCACTACATTATTTCTCTCCCCAAATCTTTGTTTTTCATAGAGGGGATGCAGCTTTCACTAAGATGCTGTGGACTGGGTATTGTTTATCTGAGTTCCAGTGTAGCTATTCCTTATATACTCTTCAAAGCTGGATGTGACAGTGGAAAGGGAAGTTCCATTTCAAACACGGCTTCTGACATTTTGAAAAGCTGTGTCAAGAAGTGCTGCTGAGGATCATCCCACATTATTCAGTAGATAGCTTTACTTGGATACTATAGACTTAAAGCTAAAAACTCTAATGAAATCAAAATGGCTCTGTTGCTTATGCTGAGGATCGTTTCAACACACTCCATACTATATAGCTTACAGATGAGTAATGATCTATAATCCCACTATCCGGTGTCATCCAGATGACAATGGATTCCCTTTTGAGTCTGGTTCCTCTCAAGGTTTCTTCCCCATGTTGGCTTGCTCATTAGTGATCTAACTCTAAATCCATATCCAGATTTCAGTAAAGCTGCTTTTGACAAGGTCCATTGTTAAAAGCGCTATATAAATACAACTGAATTGAATTAAAATGCAAATTCACCCTTCCCACTAGACTGGTAAGTCAGTTCATAGAATATTCCCTTTCTTCACTTATGACACCCATATGTTACTGACATAAAATGTTTAGATGTTACAGTGGTCCTAAATTAAAAATCTGAAATTAAAAATAAATAAATAAATAAAAGTAGGGTCATCAAGTCTTGGGGTTGCAGAAAATTCATAATGTGCATTTAGGGTCATTTGGGAACCCCTGTATTAACCCATGCTGCCCTCACAGGTGTATAGCATGGTTTCTGGTGCTGCCAGTGTGTTTTGCATATTGCAGTTTTAACCGTTTTTCTTTCTCTATATGAACCAGATTGAGGCTTGTAAAGCCAAGCGGTTGTATCAAAGAGCAATGTTGGTCCAATTTTCTGATTCCAAACAGGTTTTTTTTACACCCCTTGTAACTATTCAACAATTTGATCAAAGCCTGGCATTCACTGGAAATCACACTTAGCTAGCAATATTTTAGACATTTAGGCAGACTGACTGTTACCACCATATCTGATGTGTAAAGAGAACTGCACATTTCCCAGACCATTTTTTTTCCCCTGACACTTTTGAGTTTGTGCTACTGTTCATGTTGGCTAGAGATGTGCATGTGCTGTCCCAAATTGCATATTGGTATAATAAATAGTACGTGAAACTATAACACCACCAAATGTTACTTTATACTTTATAACTAGTAGACTATTACTAGAAAAACAGAACAAGAACTATAGTAGGGAGGGAGCTGCAGCTCACGGACCTCCTCTTGAGCTGAGGGCCTTATGATGAGCCCTGGGGCCGACTGGAGTGCTTTCACAGGCATCGGGATCATCTCTGCTGCGCCATTAGAGGGGCAACCCTGCTGCTCCTCTGCAGACGTCCAGACTGCCTGTACAGACTGCCACATCCTCACCACCGACAACCCTCATCAGTCATCTGTAACTCCATCATAAGAGGTACAAATTCCAACTCCTCAGTAACACTGTTATCCTGGCTCCAGAGTGCCTTGACATTTAACTTCTGGACTTCCAGGTATACAAGCGCAACATCCCACAGTCAAAAAGGTTGGCACATGTTGGTATAAATGATCTGCTCAAACATCACTTTAAGATACACTCACTGAGCACTTTATTAGGAACACCTGTACACCTACTCATTTACACAATTATCTACTCAGCCAATCATGTGGCAGCAGTGCAATGCATAAAATCATGTAGATACGGGCCAGCAGCTTCAGGTAATGTTCACATTAACCGTCAGACTGGGGAAAATGTGATTTTGACAGTGATTTTGAGTGTGGCATGATTGTTGGTGCCCTTCAATGTGACCTTCAGGACATAATTTAGCAGATAAGGCCCTCCACTTGTTCCCTCTACCAAATTTCTCACAAAGCTGTTTGTTTTTCACTCATTGTTCCTTACAAACTGGTGTTTTCTCTAGCTCACTAAAGCATCCTATTATCATGCCACTTCTGAAGAAGGGCAATCCTGATCCAATTATTAGCAAATACAGGCCAATTTTCAAATTGTCCATTTGTCAGCAAAATACTTCAAAAAGCTGTCTCCAAACAATTATATGCTGTAGTTATCTCCTACTGCACAGTTTGTACAGTGTGTACCAGTCTGGTTTTAGAGCTAGCCACAGTACTGAAACAGCAAATGTACTTAATGACTTAAGGATTAATAATGATGAATAGACTATCTATTCTAGTGCTTTAGCAGTATTGAGTACAGCCTTCAATACTGCTGATCATGATATTTTAATTAATAAATTGAAACATATTACTGGTCTAGAAAGCCCTGTTCTTTACTAGGTTTTACTATTTTTAAGAAATAACACTTCCAGTGTCTATTAGTAATTGGAATTACTACTACTACTATTAGTTATTGGAATCCCACAAGGGTCAGTTTTTGGTTCCCTGCTTATTAGTGTATATATGCTTCTGCTTGGGTCTATGATATGAAAATGTGAAATATCTTATCTACCTTATACTGATGATATTCAACTGTATCTCTCTCTCTGCTGACAATTTCAACCCTGTCAATAAACTTGCAAATTATCCTGAGGAAATCAATCAGTGGATGTCCCATAGACAGGTTACCAAAACAGCTTTTTATCATCTAAGGAATACCTGTGCCAGGCTGATGCTGAAAAACTAATCCATGCATTGCTCTCTTCCAATGCTCTCTTTACTGTACTTCCTCAAAATTCAATAAAAAAAAAAGCTTAAACTTGTCCAAAATACTGCACGATGAGAGCTAACCATGACAAGAAAATATGACTGTACTACCCCTATTTTATTTATTTATTTTGGTGTATCTTCATGCAATTGGTATGAGAATACTCAGTAGACTGTACCCCTCAATAAACATCAAAAACATGTTGAGATCTGTAAGCGATATGGCTATTACATGCCAATCAATTCTTGTGGGGAGGAGCTTAATTTACTCAGACAGTTGTAACACATGATTGACCGCATGGAATCTGATGAAATCAGTCAAACACTCAGGGGAAACTGAATATGTTGACATTTTTAAACAGTTTGGCCACCACAATCATATCAGGGTCTAATGCAAACTAGGTTAATCAAAAACATCAAAAACATGGCCATCAAAATCAGATTTCAGCAGGCATTTCACACAGTTAGTACTGAGCTACCACAAAATATAAGCATGTTCTTCTACTGCCTCTTTAATGTTATATGTAACTTGGCAAAAAACAGGCCACTGAAGGAGCTATCTGCAAAGTGTGCTTGGACCCCACTGATCGCGGCTTGCAGCTATAATTCTTCTACTTCTTCTTCTTCTTCTTCTTCTTCTTATTATTATTATTATTTCAGGGCCAAGCACTTGCTTCCACTTCTTGGAACCCTGTTGTTTTTGTTAGTATTTCCAGGGGGTCAATAGGCAGAACTCCCTCCCACTACTAACGCAGGAGAGATGAGGCCAAACAGCCTGATGGTGGTGCTATAGTATTATAGTAAGTATTTAACATTTTGGCTCATATCTCTTGAACTGTCATACAGGGAAAATTCTTTCTTTTGGTGCCAGAGTCTGAAGCTCAATAATCATGAAAACATGTTGACATCTGTAAACATGGCTGCCACATGCCACTCAATCCCAGTGGGGCAGAACATAATTTAATCAAACATTTACTCATGATTGGAGGCAAATAACACAAAACTTACCTGGCATTGTTCAGGACAAGATTCTTACAGTATATGCAAGTATGTGTAATCCACAGATAAATGTTTCTGAGGAACCATAAGTCTGATTGACCTGATATTTGACATTCCTCATCTAGATCCTAGTCTATTTTTTATGATGACATAGTTACTTAAAAACATGGATACTTCTGCAGTCCTAGGATTTTTCACCTAGTCCTAAGATTTTTGGCCTCTCTTCACAAAGTTGAGGGTTATACTGTATACACACAAGTATATTAGCTTTAGATTAATCAACGTTGTTGTTAAATCTAAAACACTGACTATACAGTTTGCTGTTTGAGAAAGAAAATATACATCACTCATGTGAGTTAGCTGCCTAGCTTGCTGATAACAAAATAGGAACATGGGGGCTTCAGTTTTCCCATTTCATCTGCTGAATGTGCCGAGGTCAAAAATGACATAATTCCGACCAGCGAATTACCGAATGCAGCATTATATTTTACATAAACTTGATCATCTGACTTTTCAAACTTGTACCAATTCCAGATCTCTGAAGTGATATTTGAACCTTTCTTTGCTATGAGTTCAGTTGGTTTAAACTTTTAAATAGCAATAACGGATATTTTAATTAAAAATGTAAATATGATATATATATATATATAAAAAAATGTGTGTGTGTGTGTGTGTATATCATATTTACATTTTTAATTAAAATATCCGTTATTGCTATTTAAAAGTTTAAACCAACTGAACTCATAGCAAAGAAAGGTTCAAATATATACACACACACACACACACACACACACACATATAAGCATGTACAATCACAAAAGTGAATGGCAGGTCCATCTAGTAATTTATGCAATCTCACTCATATATTTTTGCACTAAATACCAGCACATATCTTGTAAAATTAGGTGTACAGTGAATCTTCTACTGATTCTTTGGCTGAAACCATCAAATGTGCCTTTTGGACCATTCAGCTCTGTCCTCTCAAATTTACAATACTTTGCACAATATGAAAAATCTATTTTTGTGAACTTGTCCTAGGATTTTTGCCCTATCTTCGCAAAATTAGTGCTGCATTACTCAGCAGTCTCTAAACCTCAAAAACATGAAATCTGTAAACAATGTGGCGTTCCAATTGCCAGTCAGTTGTAGCATGACAGAGCTTAATGTAGTGACAGCTTTAAATCATCAATGTGTTGTGCTGCTGTGTTTGATACACATCTAAAAACAATTCAGAAATGTGCAGCTGATTGTAGACTTGGCTTCTTCTAGCCTGAAATGTACATTTTGACAGCTTTGTTTATCATGTGCCTGCATTGAGGTGGCAACTCTACCACCGTGCTGGCCCATCATTGTATGCATTTACATTTGTGTGCATTGTATTACATTTGACAGCAAAGAAAAAACACTATCTGTGTTTTTTCAGGCTTAAATGCAAGTGCTTGTGCAAGGTGATGGTCTAGATGGTGCTAACGAACCCTGCCTCTGATGCTTCTACTCAAGAAAAATCTGGCAACCTCAGATTTTTCTGGTGACACCCAGGTTATTTGCAACTGATTCTGCATAGTACACCAAGAAAACTGACTTAAGCACAGGCATAACCAGACCACGACACTTTACACTTAAGCGAATAGTAATGTAATGTTTAGACATTTCTAGCTTATAGTGTTAATCCTCCACTACAATCATTTGTTACTGTTGACATTCTGCAATTTAGAAAAATAGCAAACAATAGTAAAAGTTTTTAAAAGATTTTGTGCTTTGATGCAAATCATTCAATCACAATGCATCTCTAGTTACATGAGCACTTTTTAACTCACTCTGCCATGCCCTGCTCCATGTTGAGATCTATTCCTCCATCCAATAAAGTGCCATTCTCAGCAAATGCTGGTTTGGCCATTGATGCCATAGACTTGTAGCTGCCAATATACACCACCAGTGCAAACAACAAGGGGAACTGGGATAAAAAACACATGAACATCAAACAAAAACAAACAAAAAAGAGAGAGTTAAGCACAAATCAAGGTTTTCATTCAGAAACATTATGCTTTCTTGACACAAAATGTTATCCCTTCCAGTGAAGGCAACAACCCTGCTTTCAGAGATCTACTTTCCTGCAGAGTGTGGCTTTGACAAACACACCTGAGCTTGCTAATCAATAGCCAAAATAGAGTAGTTTGACACTTGTCATGGAAAGTATTTTGTTTTGACAAAATTCTATGGTGCATTACCAGCAAAAGCAAGCCAAAGGCAAAGACAAACCAGTGTATACTTACCCATGTCCAAAAGGAGGTGTCACAGAAAATTAGATTTACAGTTGTGTACACAGTCTGAAGTATGAAAGAAATGAAACTTGTGAGGCAAAGCTAATTTGATGATCAAGTAATAAACTCAAAAGCACATCAGAGATGTCTTACATTGGCTCCTATAATGACTCTGGTGTAGAATTTCAGAGTAGCCTTGTTCTCCTCATGGATTTGCTTCTTGCCTTTGGTTCCAACCTTTCCTTTAGGCTGCAGAGTAACAATAAACACACAGAAGCAAATCACTACATATATGTTTACGCAACTTGCATTTCCCTGTTGACACGATGAGCATGAACTGTATAATAATGGTTTGTAGGGAAGCCAGATAAGGCAGCAAGGTCTATTTAAATGTACTATAGGAAATCCTTATTCATAAACAAGAGTTAAATATGATGTCAGTTGCTAGGGGTCACTGATCACTCAAGGTTTTTGAATTCAATTTGATTTTATTTAAAAAGCACTTTTGACAATGTATATTGTCACAAAGCAGTTTTACAGAAATCCGGATATAAAATTTTAATTTATCCCTAATGAGCACACCAGCGGCGACAGTGGCAAGGAAAAACTCCCCGAGACGGCGAGAAGAAGAAAGGCCTATTTTCAGCAACCATCACTCCTGTCTTCCAATGGCACATTGTGTTAGCTGATCTTAAGTTATCATGTTAAAAGGCCAAGTCATCATTAGAAAACCCTTGTGCAATTATCTTTGCACAGCTGTTTAAGGAAGCAGTAAAACTGTCCTTCTTTGGGCTCCTTGAGTATCTGAAGCATCAGCATTCGTGGGTTCAATTATGGTCTGAAAACCAGTTTTGAGTTTCTTCAATGTTAGTCTCTTGTTGTTTTGAGAAATTAAGGCTAGTCCATGTGAGAAATTGCCAAAAATTGAAGATATCTTACAACGGACTGTAATACTTCCTTCATGGAACTGTGCAAACTGGCTGTAACCAGGACAGAAAAAGAAGTGGCCCTAGTGCACAACTGTTCAGGAGCATGAATACATCAGAGTCTCTAGTTTGAGATGAAGTTGCCTCAAAGGTCTTTAGCTAGAAGTTTTATTAAATAGTATCCACAAAACTCCAGTCTCGTCAACAGTGAAGAGGTGATTCCAGGATGCTGATCTTTTAGGTTTCAAAGAAAAAGCCAAATCTGTGACTGACCAATAAATGGAAAAGTTTAAAGTGTTCAAAAGAACACAGACACTGGACAGAGGATGATTGGGGAAAAAGTGTTATGGACAAATTTAAGTTTGAGGTGTTTGGATCACAGAGAAGAACATTCATTAGGTGCAGAACAAATGAAAAGATGCTGGGGGAGTGCTTGACACCATCTGTGAAGCATGGAGGAGAAAATGTGATGGTCTGGCTGTACAGGGTAAAAGGAATCTTGAACAAGGAAGGTTATCACTTAATTTTGCAATACCGTGCCTTTACCATCTGGAGCCAATCCTACAGCAGGACAACGACCCAAAGTACTGCTCCAAATTATGCAAAAATGTGAAATTTTCTGAGAGATTCCAAACTTGTGAACAGTAATGTACACACACATTATACGGCCAAAAAGTGGACAGCTGACCATCACACCCATATGCTCTTGTTGAACGTCCCATTCCAGATTTATTCCCTTTGCTGTTATAATAAGCTCCACTCTTCTGGGAAGCTTTCCACTAGATGTTGGAGCGTGGCTGTGGGGATTTGTGTTCATTCAGCTGCAGGAGCATTAGTGAGATCAGGCGCTGATGTTGGGATGTCGAGGAGGTCTGGGGTTCAGTCGGTGTTCCAGTTCATCCCAAAGGTGTTCAGTGGGGTTGAGGTCAGGGCTCTGTGCAGGACACTCGAGTTCTTCCACTCCAACCTTCACACACCATGTCTTCATGGAGCTCGCTTTGTGCACAGGGGCATTGTCATGCTGGAACAGGTTTCAGCCTCTTAGTTCCAGTGAAGGGAGATTGTAAAGCTACATACAAAGACATTCTATACAATTGTGTGCTTCAAACATTGTGGCAACAGTTTGGGGAAGAAGCACATATGGGTGTGATGGTCAGGTGTTTGTATACCTTTGGCCAGCACAAAGTACAATAACTGAAACCTCATCACAGGGCACCCTACACACACACACACACACACACACACACACACACACACACACACAGGGGCAATTTAGAGTAGCCTTTCACCTACTGGCATGTCTCTGGACGGTGGGAAGAAACCAGAGAAAGTAGGCAGACAATCAGCAAAACACCAGAGAATAAATGTTAACAGAGCTGCTCCTGTATAAACTCACAGTGAGGAAATGTAGTCCACTCTGCTACTTCTAATATTTAAGCGCTGCTAATCTAGCTGTTACACACAGTGAGGTAAAAGACATGTTTACGTACCGCCATTTCATTCACTCCCTAGTTCCAGGACTGCTTTATTTCCGCGGGAGAATAGTCGTTGCTTTCGTGCATTTACAACTGACAAATATTTTAAAATCAATATTTTACGACCTCAATGAGATCATATAATGAAGTACTTCATGCAAAAGTTACACATCAGCAAAAACAAAATGCTTTTCCGGCGCATGGAATCTACGTAGCTGTTCCGCTGTAACGAAGATAAGTGACGCTGAGAAAAGTTGACTATTACTCTTAACAGCGCATGCGCAGAGGTTTACGCATGCGCAATACAGTGCATGCATTCTCGCACAATCTAGCACAAAAAGAATTGACACTTGTTTTCAGGATATTAAGTGGGAGGAAGCTTTTTTTTTTTTTCCTTCAAAAATACAAAACAATTCAAGTTCTCAAGATATTTGACATAAACAGTACAAATACAAATTGAAAATAACAGTAACTAAATAAAAAACAAAATTAAAGGGCATCACAAACATTCATTTAACAAAGTTTCTCAGGCTTTTTTGTTTTTTTGAAACTTTTATAGATTCAAAATAAATTTCACTGGCTGTTTGAAAATGAACAAAATCGGGTTTTGAGTCACTCTACTTACTTTGATGAATATAAAATTTTCTTAATAACAAAAACAGAACAATAATATACAATTTTCTTTTTGAAATTTCATATTCATTTGAGTGAAGTAAAATTGTTGATCGATTTAGAACTGAGTTCAATTTCATTTTTCAATTTCATTTTAAAGAGAGATGGACAGGGAAATTCAAAAAAATAAATGCACAATAGTTTATTTTTCACAATTACAAAAAGAGCAATTGTAATCTACATCCAGATGAAAGCGCTCGAACGTTTCTTTCACAGGATATATTCTGTGAGCAATTTGAAAGGATACCTCTTTAGTTTTATTTGTAACACAGTAACGATTAAAATCTCCCAAAATATTTCCCACACACCCATTTATCCAAACGGTTTCCAGGAGATATTGTGTCACCAATAAGATTTGCGAGGTTTCATTTAAAATTATTCACTGCATTTACCCAGTAAACCAGGTCATAAAAAGATTTAAGAAAGATATTGATTGTGTGTTTGGTAATTGGTTTGCTAACTGGTGTGACTTTAAGGTTTTCTTTAAGGAGATTAATGGAGCTTACATTATTTTGGAAGATAAAAATGTTTTATTTTTTTTATGACCAACCTTTAGAAAAGAAAATTTGTTTTGTTCTTAATTTTTTTTTATTATTTTAGGTAAATATCATATTCATAAACGTGGATGGTCAAAAAAGGTACCAAACTTTGTACACTTCAAGTCTGAACTTTATCAGTTTCCTGAAGCATTGCAGGGCGTAAGGAGCACCAAGGCTGCTGTATGGACTGCTGTAAAGCCTTGAACTTTTATTCATCTTAATTAGTGATATTGCTTAGACTTCAATGCCCCTATGTATATAACTCTTTACTTCTGTGTATTTATTCATTTTTTATTTTATTTTTTCCTATCTCTTCTCTGCATTTATTGTGTGAGTTTTGACATTAAAGCATTGACTGAAAAAAATTAAACTAAAAAATGGACACTTTTGCAATGTATTTACTACGACAGTGTTTTATTAGAAATATCTAATATTGTGAGGAAAAAAACTCTTTTAAAGTAAAGAAAAATCATCACATATATTCTGACAGATGAAGTATGAAATGTTTTTCAAAAACTGGCTGTGTGTGAACAGCTCCAAAATAGACATGAAACACTTTCACTTTCAAAATCAGCAAATGGTGTCAATATATTTTATAAATCTTGAAATGTCTAGTCAGATAAATTGTATTCAGTTTTTTTTCTGTTTAAATTTGTTACAAAATTTTCCAAATAAAATATTATATGTGGAATGATTATAATTTCTTTTTGAAGGAGAGATCAGGGTTTTTAATTTAATTTAATTTTATTTTTTTAAAGGATGAGGAAGCACAATTTCCTTTCTAAAGTGTTGAGTGGATCTAAATAGCAAATCTGAGAGACTGATTCATTAGCACCTCTCAAAAAGCATACCAACACCTTGAGGGATAGCATCTGTGACCACTGAAAACTCTTCTGGGGAACTAGAGTAAAGCATAAGAATAGCGGAGAGGAAATCCTTGAGAGTTGAATAATTGGATATTCTTATCAAACCATTTATTCAAAAATAAAGATTTATTTTTTATAAAGGACATGGTTTTTCCAAATAAAATATTCATAACAGGAAAATGTGCTTGAAGATGAGTGACCACGCTAAAAGCATCTGTTTATGAAAATGTGCAAGTTTACGGGTTGATTTATCAATATCATAGTTGCACATCAGTGGAAAGCATAATTCTCCAAGTTTTGAAAAAGTATGTTTTGGGATGAAATTCAATTCTATTCAAGTCAGTTCAACTTTATTTATATAGAGCTTTTAACAATGGTCGTTGTCACAAAGCAGCTTTACAGAAATATATAAATTCTGGGTATAGATTTTAAATGTATAAATTCCAGATGGATTCTGGGCTGGAGAGAAACCACTCATTTTAAATGTACAGTTTAAGGAGGTAAAATCAAGAAAATTAAGTCCACCATTATCTACTATTTTCATAACAACAGAGTCGTTCATAAAGTGAATCTCATTTTCCCATAAAATCCTGAAAAGCATTTGGTCTATTGACTTACTTACTGCTGCATTAACATACAGGGAAAGAGCCATCAAAGCGAGCTCCATGAAGACATGGTGTGTGAAGGTTGGAGTGGAAGAACTCGAGTGTCCTGCACAGAGCCCTGACCTCAACCCCACTGAACACCTTTGGGATGAACTGGAACACCGACTGAACCCCAGACCTCCTCGACATCCCAACATCAGCGCCTGACCTCACTAATGCTCTTGTAGCTGAATGAACACAAATCCCCACAGCCACGCTCCAACATCTAGTGGAAAGCTTCCCAGAAGAGTGGAGCTTATTATAACAGCAAAGGGAGACTAACCCCATATTAATGCTCATGGATTTTGAATGCAAGAAGCACATAGGACTTTTGGCCATATAGTATATACATATATATGCAGTCATTAGCTAATCGACCGAGTGCATTGCTCCTCCCTGGAAGAGAGACACCTTGCACATCACCCTCTGGATAAATGTTGTGAGGAGCTAGAGCAGAAAGCAGAAGTAAATAACCTCGCCTTTCTCCACAGAAATCACAGAGATGTTGAGTTTTACGGAACAGCTTCCCTTCTTACACTAAGTTTTTAAAGTATTACAGAAAGCCAAAACAACTGTGTAGTGAGTAGTAAATAAATTCATCTTTCACCAATCAGATGCTTTGTAGAGCGGACAGATTGCGCATGCGCAGCGCAAATCGGGCAGGGGACGCGGACGGATTGGGTAAGCAGAGCAGACCCGCGTCGAGAGGCGTGTGATCCGTTTCACTGGTGAGGAAGAAGGAAGTGACAGAGTCACGGGAGCGGCGTGGCGTCTGTGTCCCGTGTCCTGGTCCGCGATGGTCTTCGAGTCTTTGGTCAGTGATGTCCTGAACAGGTTTATAGGCGACTATGTCGAAAATCTTGACAAATCACAGCTGAAGATCGGTATTTGGGGAGGTGAGTGCAGAATGTAATAGCACCCTGCTGGCTACAGTGATATCCCGTGGTCACATGATGTATCAATAATGTCATGCAGGCGTTGCGTGTTTGTGGTTTGTGCTACTGTGTATCAGCGATGTGGCACTGAGGCCTTATACCTGTGGATTAACGCGGAATTATCAACTGTCAGTGTGTGTGCGTCAGTGTGTGTGCATCAGTGCTGTCAGTGTGTGTGCGTCAGTGTGTGTGCATCAGTGCTGTCAGTGTGTGTGCATCAGTGTGTGTGCATCAGTGTGTGTGCGTCAGTGCTGTCAGTGTGTGTGCATCAGTGTGTGTGCATCAGTGTGTGTGCGTCAGTGCTGTCAGTGTGTGTGCATCAGTGTGTGTGCATCAGTGCTGTCAGTGTGTGTGCATCGGTGTGTGTCTGTCAGTGTGTGTGCATCAGTGTGTGCGCGTCAGTGCTGTCAGTGTGTGCGCATCGGTGTGTGTCTGCCAGTGTGTGTGCATCAGTGTGTGCGCGTCAGTGCTGTCAGTGTGTGTGCGTCGGTGTGTGTCTGTCAGTGTGTGCGCGTCAGTGCTGTCAGTGTGTGCGCGTCAGTGCTGTCAGTGTGTGCGCGTCAGTGCTGTCAGTGTGTGTCTGTCAGTGCTGTCAGCGTGTGTCTGTCAGTGCTGTCAGTGTGTGTGCATCAGTGTGTGTCTGTCAGTGTGTGTGCATCAGTGTGTGCGCGTCAGTGCTGTCAGTGTGTGTGCATCGGTGTGTGTCTGTCAGTGTGTGTGCATCAGTGTGTGCGCGTCAGTGCTGTCAGTGTGTGTGCGTCGGTGTGTGTCTGTCAGTGTGTGCGCGTCAGTGCTGTCAGTGTGTGTGCGTCAGTGTGTGTCTGTCAGTGTGTGCGCGTCAGTGCTGTCAGTGTGTGTGCGTCAGTGTGTGTCTGTCAGTGTGTGCGCGTCAGTGCTGTCAGTCTATGTGCATCAGTGTGTGTCTGTCAGTGTGCGCGCGTCAGTGCTGTCAGTGTGTGTGCGTCAGTGTGTGTCTGTCAGTGTGTGCGCGTCAGTGTGTGTCTGTCAGTGTGTGCGCGTCAGTGCTGTCAGTGTGTGTCTGTCAGTGCTGTCAGTGTGTGTCTGTCAGTGCTGTCAGTGTGTGTGCGTCAGTGCTGTCAGTGTGTGTGCATCAGTGTGTGTGCATCAGTGTGTGTCTGTCAGTGTGTGCGCGTCAGTGCTGTCAGTGTGTGCGCGTCAGTGCTGTCAGTGTGTGTGCATCAGTGTGTGTGCATCAGTGTGTGTCTGTCAGTGCTGCCAGTGTGTGTGTGTGTGTGTGTGTGTGTGTGTGTGTGTGTGTGTGTATGTGTCTGTCAGTGCTGTCAGTGTGTGTGTGTGTGTGTGTGTGTCCATCAGTGCTGTCAGTGTGTGTGGCAAGTCACACATCTAACTTGGGGTAACGTCAGTGAAGCCATTCTTGCTGCAGATTAACTGTGTAAATATATCATCACTGCTCAGTAACAGTAGTTTGTTTTGGTGTGTTATTTTGGTCATACTGGAATCACGTGTTAGGTGAGCCGCAATAGCAAATTAGCTCATTTTACCGGGTGGATGTGATAGGATTTGTCAAAATGAAAGTCTCATAGCACAAATAACAATATAGGTAAAGTTAACAACAACAACAACAACAATAATAATAATATAATTTATACTTGGGTGAAATAAACCATTATGACCAAAAAGAAGAAGAAGAAAGCCTTTATTTGTCACACGTACATAACAGTGTAGAATAGTTCAAAAATAGGGGAATTTATTATAACATATTTCAACTTTTACTTCTTTAGCACTGGTTTGTGCCTCAATCACAATAGGGTGAAACATGTTCAGGACATGCTATTAGTTAAAAAATGTGTATTTGTGCTTGCTCTAATCTCCTACATTTAAAAATTGTAGAGAAGTCAGGATCAAGATTCATAAGTTAAAAACACATTTTATATTTCTTAGATGCAGAGAAAATACTGTAAAAATTGTAGCTAATATAACAAAATTTCTGAGTACGGTGTACGCGACAACTCAATTACAGTCATTATCCTTTTTCTAAGAAAGTGTCTGATGTAGCACATAGTCACCAAATCATTGGCTAACATTTCGGCTATGTTAGGTATTTATCCTCAGCTCAGATTGGCCTCATTTATCAGGCTGGATATGAATGGATTTATTTGCAAATTGCTCGTAGGAGCTTTTACACAAGAAATTTGGTATTCATGAAAATCTTGTAGGTTCAGAAAACCGTTCATGTTCTACTCCTGCTCCTGAGTGTGTGTAAATCTATGCATAAGAAGACTGGCTCATGTAAACCACGACGTGATCCATTTCAAATCATATAATTCATGATGAGTTACTGCACTTTTATATACAGATTATGCTGTTCAAGTGTGTGTGTCTATATGTGTATATGTACACTCACTGTCCACTTTATTAGGAACACCTGTATGTCTGCTCATTTATGCAGTTATCTAATCAGCCAATCATGTGGCAGCAGCACACTGCATAAAAATCATGCAGATACAGGTCACGAGCTTCAGTTAATGTTCACATTAAAGATCAGAAAGGGGAAAAATGTGATCTGTGTGACTTTAACTGTGTCATGGTTGTTGGTACCAGATGGGCTGGTTTGAGTATTTCAGAAACTGCTGATCTCCTGGGAATTTCACACACAACAGTCTCTAGAGTTTACACAGAATGGTGTGAGAAACAAAAAACATCCTGTGTGTGGAGGATCTGCAGGCAGAAACACCTACTTGATGAGAGAGATCAGAGGAGAATGACCAGACTGGTCTGAGCTGACAGGAAGCCTGTAGTAACTCAAATACTCACTCTTTACAACTGTACTGAGCAGAAAAGCATCTCAGAATACACAACACATCAAACACTGAGGTGGATGAGCTACAACAGCAGAAGACCACATCAGGTTCCACTCCTGTCAGCCAAGAACAGATATTTAAGGCACAGAGTCACTGAAGTAGGACAGTTAAAGACTGGAAAAAGACCAGGTGATTTGTTTTCTTCCAATCTTCAACTGGCCAGTTTGGATGAGTCTGTTCCCATGATAGCCTCAGATTCCTGTCCTTGGCTGACAGGAGTGGAACTCAACATGGTCTTCTGCTGTTGTTGTCCATCCACCTCAGGGTTTGATGTTTTGGGCATACTGAGATGCTTTTCTGCTCACAATAGTTGTAATGAGTGATTATCTGAGTTACTATACAATCCTTCCTGGCAGCTCAAACCAATCTGGCCAGTTTCCTCTGACCTCTCTTATCAACAAGGCTTTTCCACCCACAGAACTGTTGCTCACTCAGTATTTTTTGTTTTTCACACCAATTTGTGTAAACTCTAGAGATTGCTGAATGTTGAAATTCCCAGGAGATCCAATTATTTTGTTTTTAATTCATAATTGATAGTGTTCTCTTGGAGTCATTTGCCCAAAATGTTTGGGAACCCCTGGGCTACAGTACTGCATAATAACACCTAACAAGAAACTTTGTATTGAATTAGCAATTATCTAGCAATATTTGCCTTTATAGTATATTGGTTATTGTGGTTAAAAAAAAGATTGACTGAATGATAAATTGTTAAATCGTGTAATAATTACATTAATACAGTATGTATCAAGACGCTAATATCATGTATTTGGATCACAGTATTCCGTTTTAGTTTTAGCAACAATACAAGCCAATTTGCAGTGAACTGTGTGGGCTAACATTAGTATGGAAATGTGGTATGTTCTGGAGATTTGGACCGGACAAACGAAAGAGCAAATAAACAATGGATGCAATACACAATATGGTATAAATTATAAATTAAGTAATGTGTAATAATGTGAAATGACACAGGGAAAAAGTATTGAACACATGAAGAAAAGGAGGTGCAAAAAGGCATGGAAAGCCAAGACACCAGCTGAAATCAATCAGTAATTAGAAAGCAATCCTGCCCCTTGTCAAATTAATATCAGCTGGTTCAGTCCCAACTGATGGCCTATAAAAAGGTGTCTCGTTACCAGGGTTTCACACAAGAAACATCTCATGATTGGTAAAAGCAAAGAGCTCTCTCAAGACCTTCACAACCTTATCGTTGCAAAATATACTGATTGCACTGGTTACAGAAGGATTTCAAAACTTCTGAATGTTCCAGTCAGCACTGTTGGGGCCATAAACCGGAAGAGGAAAATACATCATTTCACCATAAACCGGCCACAACCAGGTGCTCCTCACAAGATTTTGTGTAAGAGCCAAGGACCACTTGTGGAGAGCTTCAGAAACACCTGGAATTAGCAGATACAGTTGTTTCAAAGAAAACAATAAGTAGTGCACTCAACCACCATGGCCTGTATGCACACTCATCACGCAAGACTCCACTGCTGAAGAAAAAGCATGTTGAAGCTCATTTAAAGTTTGCTGCACATTTGGACAAGCCTGTGAAATACTGGGAGAATATAGTCTGGTCAGATGCGACCAAAATTGAACTCTTTGGATGCCATAATACACACCATGTTTGGAGGACAAATGGCACTGCACATCACCCCATACCAACAGTGAAGTTTGGAGGTGGGAACATCATGGTGTGGGGCTGTTTTTCAGCATACGGTACTGGCAAACTTCATATAATTGAAGGAAGAATGAATGGAAAAATGTACTGAGATATTCTTGATAAAAATCTGCTGCCATCTACCAGGATGATGAAGATGAAACGAGGGTGGACATTTCAGCAAGACAATGATCCCAAACACACAGCCACAGAAACTCTCAATTGGTTTCAGAAAAAGAAAATAAAGCTGCTCGAATGGCCCAGCCAATCACCTGACTTGAATCCAATTTAAAATCTATGGAAAAAACTAAAGATCAGAGTTCATAGAAGAGGCCCATGGAACCTTCAAGATTTGAAGACTGTTTGTGTGCAAGAATGGGCCAAAATCACACCTGAGCAATGCAAGCAGCTAGTTTCTCAATACAGGAGGCATCTTGAAGCTGTCATTACCAACAAAGGCTTTTGTACAAAGTATTAAATAAATTTCAGTAAGTGTGTTCAATACTTTTTCCCTGTGTCATTTTGCATTATTACAAATAACTTAATTTATGGACATCTATGCTTTGATTTCTTTGCGTGTGTGGATTGCATGGGTTGTTACCAACATCTGGTGGAAAATTAATGTCAATAGCACCTTTAGAAATATATTTACTGAGAAAAATGGTGATGTGTTCAACACTTATTTTACCCGCTGTATTATCGTAATTATCTAGTAATATATAGAGCGTGTCTCAGTGTTCTCCATGCCTGGATGATTTTTGTAATTTCTATGTTTGAAAAGGTTTTCAACTAACTCCAAAACAGTTGGTTCTCCTTTTGATGTCACTTTCATAAAATGTAGTCTTAAAATAGTTTGGCCTGTCGTTTGTGTGCTATTGATTAGAAATACCCAAATGTCTGAATATGAAACTAGACACAATGCCATCCAGCTCAGCCAATTCAAACCTCTTTGTAGTCCACACAGCACACACAAGACACTCTAATTCGGGTTGTTATCAAGACACCAATGTGGCCCATTGATGATAAAGCTAGTCCAAATGAAATCCTTAAAATATAATACATTTTTTCTTTTTTGCTGTCTGCAATCATATTTTGTGTTAAGTGACATTATGAAAATTAGCTAGCAAATATCAAAAGACCATGTGGCTGCACCTGGGTTCCCTCCCATTGCCACAGCTTAAACCAGTAAAGACAAGCCAAATATTTATCATGTATAACAAAACAATTCAAATTGCTGGACAGAAAACCTGAATAGGTATTGATAGGTTTTAATTAATTTGGGGTCCCCCTTTCACCTACAAGTTAGCCCTGGTTAGGCCGTGCATCAGTCTGGCCCTGGTGAAAGCAACATGCACTGTGTCAAAAAGGCTACAATGCAGCTTTTAACAAGTAGTGTTGGAAAAGCTTAGGCTAATATTAAGGGCTATCGTATTCAACATTTTCATCATGACAAAACCTTATATAGAAAAGTTAGCTAACTAGCTAGCTAAAGTTCTTGGTGAAGGTTGGGGTGCTTGTCAGCAAGATGTTTTGCCAAGGTCAAGTTATTCTTTTGGATAACCCTGGTCATCTGCAACATATGCAAAATATAGCCACATCTCACTCCTTGAGAAACTGTGGATGTGAAAGGAAATGGATGGATTCACCTCAGCCATGATTCTATCACTTTATACTATATGTGCAAGTATTGAAAGTTTAGGAATTGAACTGTGTGTAGGCGGGGGGCATGGTCGAGCACTGGTTTATGATTTAGGGTGGAGCCAGGAAGAATGAGTGGTAAGGACCTACACCTGTGGGGGATTTTGCTAATGAGTGTTCTGTGTTTCAGTGAGCAGTGACATGGATAAAAGGGGGAGAGACAAGAGCCACAAGAGAGAGAGCTGAGCAGCGTAGAGCCTTGTGTGTGCGTATATACAGACAGGTCCAGAAGTATTTGAACAGTGACACAATTTTCGTAATTTTGCCTCTGCACACCACCACAATGGATTTGAAATGATGCAGTCGAGATCTGATTGAAGTGTAGACTTTCAGCCTTAATTCAAAGGATTTAACAAAAATATTATGTTAACCATTTAGGAATTACAGCCATTTTTTATGTAGTCCCTCCGTTTTCACAGGCTCAAACATAAGTGGACAATTGACTGATAAACAATTGACTGATTAATGGCCAAGTGTGGACTGTTTCCTCATTATTTCATGACAAATTAAGGAGATAAAAGGTCTGGAGTTGATTCCAAGCTTTGAATTTGCATTTGGTAGCTGTTAATGGGAACTCTCAATATGCGGTCCAAAGAGGTGTTGATGCAAGTGAAAGAGGCCATCATTAGGCTGAAAAACCAAAACAGACCCATCAGAGAGATAGCAGAAACTTTAGGAGTGGCCAAATCAACAATTTGGTACATTCTTAAAAAGAAGGAATGTACTGGCGAGCTCAGCAACACTAAAAGGCCTGGAAGACCACGGAAGACAACTAAAGTGGATGATTACAGAATTCTTTCCTTGGTGAAGAAAAACCCTTTCACAACATCTATCCAAGTCAAGAACACTCTCAAGGAGGTATGCGTATCATTGTCAAAGTCTACATGCATGAATGTAAATACAGATGGATGCAAACCACAGGTAACACTCAAGAACAGAAAGGGCAGATTAGACTTTGCTAAAAAAAAATACCTCTAAAAAACCTGACCAGTTCTGACGCAAGATTAACTTGTACCAGAATCATGGGAAGAGAAGAGTATGGAGAAGGAAAGGAAGGGCTCATGATCCAAAGCATACCAAATGTCATCTGTCCAACATGTGGAGGAAGTGTTATGGCGTGGGCATGTATGGCTGCCAATGAAATTGGGTCACTACTGTCGGGGGATCCCCAGCTCATGGCCCAACAGCTCCCAGTCACAAATCTAGTGGAGTACCTGGACCTGAAGTGGTCTATTTTGCAGCCCGTTCGCATTCCCCCAACAGCTCTGAGACACCTGTTGAAAGTGGCTGCTGGCAGAGGAGCATGGTGCCGAAGACATAGTTGATCTAGTTGTGCTGGAACAATTCATTGCCTAGCTGCTGGAGGGGACAGCGGAATGGGTCCAGTGTCACCATCCGGAATCTCTAGAAGAGGCGGTCCAACTGGCAGAGGACCACTTGGCAGCATATCCGGGGCAGCCGAGCCCCCCTTCTTCCTCTCTCCCTCGCTCTGGTTCTTCCACTTTTTCACCCAGACCTCCCCCATCCTTGCACCACGGAAATGGGGGCCCTTTTCCTCAAAACCAGTTCCCCGAACCTGGGGTTTCCGTACCCCTTTCTCTCCGGACAAGTTGTTCCCAAAATCAGTGGACAGATGAGGCGAGGACTAACCGTCACCTGTATTTTATGGTTTTGTCCCTGGAAATTGGATAGTAATGGCCACATGCACACACCTCACTTTCACCCAGGGTGCTGTACCCCATGCCTCACCTTAACCCAGGTATTTGTGAATTGAGGTTTGGTTACAGCCCGAATCTACCAATGTGTGGTAATGCACCCCCTTGAATACTCACCGGTATACGGTATGTCCCAGCTCGATCGGGGGGAAGGTGTGGCTCGCTTTTATTCGACACTGGATTTGACAAAGCGATATTGGCAGATCCCCTTGACTCCCATATCTCGTGACCTTTTCCACCCCGTTTAGTTTACACCAATTTGTGACCCTTCCTTTTGGGTTGTTCGGGGCCCCGGTGACGTTACAATGACTCCAAGGATGCGCCGCACGCTGCCTACGCCACTGCCTAGCTGGAAGACATTATTCTTTATAGTTTGACTGGCAACAGCAATTTCAGCATCTGAGGGCTGTCCTGAGATCATTGAGACAGGTGGGACTCACAGTAAACCCAAAGAAGGGGGGGGCGGGGTAGTCAGCGGCAGGCCAGTCAGCTTCCTGGTCTGAGTCAGGCGATGGGGTTATGTAGAGGCGGGGGCATGGCCGAGCGCCAGTTTATGAATGGAGGGTGGAGCCGGGAAGAGTGAGTGGTTCTCTCACTTAGCATTGCCTAGTCAGTTAATGTCAGTCCTGAAATAGTGGCAACTGTATGCAAACAGACAGAATCCAGGCTGTCTGTCCACATGGCTGATCGATCCAACCAGCTTTTTCAGACTATAGTCTATCTATTGTACCCCCAGATAATCACTAATACACCGTGTTCTAAATTTCAGATTTCAAATCACCTGTATCTGTGCTCACCTATCATTAAGCTATCGCTCAAAAAGAACCTTGCCCAACAATATGCTATTGTTTCATATATTGTTTCACCTATAAAATTCTGCACTTTAGACTCAGCAGTTGTAAAGCCTTTGGCAGCCTTGTCCACAAAACCCACTCGATGGTTTCAGAAACCCTGAGTCAACAGTTCATTGAACCCACAACGGTGTGTATGAAAAATCCTGGACTTTCTCCTGACAAATATATCCATGATGTTTATCACCCATAACTATTCCACATTTACAGCAACAAACATAGATCTCGGTCAGGTGCAAAAATATTACAACCTTTGATGAACTGGGCAGAAACATTGGTGGATGCACTGATTAAAACTGTGGACATGCTTTTAAATATGAATATGATGTTCAAAACCTGTCCTATCATTAATAATACCAATCAGTTATGGTTACTTACAAATTTATTTTCTACTATGCATCAACGTCTTACCATTAATGCATTGTTACATAAATACATTTTATCTAGTTATTGTAAATTATAGAACTGATAAGTTCATTATTTTTACATTATATTTACATAAAAAGTGTATTGGTTTCATTGAACAAAGCAAAATAACATTCCATTTTAGAAAAAAAAATGAGTGCCTGGGACCTCATTTGCAAAACTTTGCATGGATTCCAGAGTGAAAGTATGTGTATGCACAAAAACCAGGAAACTGCTTGCACATACAAAACATCAGATTGGGGTGTCCCATTCATTTTTGTGTGAGGTAGCATTGACAGTGGAGTTCTTACCGTATTGTTCAATTGGTGTGGTCTTCTAACAATACCAAAAATGCCATTGCGCCATAGAAAATGCATGATTCTCTAGCCTATTTATATTATTATGTAGCCTATTAATAGATCTATGAATGTGTAAAATTACTTCACAGCTGTTTGCAGCCTGTAATTACCCACAATTAATACCAATACATAATGATTTACTCTTTTGTTCAGACAGGGATTTAACAAACTGTGGACTGCAAATAGTTAAATTGAGCAATAAATATCAATGGAAGTCCGCTTGCACTAGAATACTGAACATGACAATGTGAGAAGTCCTACACAGTTGAAAACAAACTCTTTTTAAACTTTTGATCTCTTATCTGCTAAGCCACTGTTGTCTGTTGCGGAAATCAGCCAAGCCTTTCAATGCACTGTTTCCTGGACTTACTGTTTCAAACCGAAGTATGTCAACATGCAGAATAAAATCACGGCTTTTGTACCATTTCATTGGTGCTTTAATGGCTGGCTGCTGAATGTGAGCTGTACAAAAATTGTAACTGAGTTTTATATGTATAATAATTACTCTAAATTTCTTTCTTTACAGGTGATGTGGTTCTGGAAAACCTAAGAGTGAAGGAGAACACTTTGGTAGGCAGAATTCCAAAAACATCTTTATCAATTTCGGAATTAATGTAATTGTAAATATTTAGTTCAGGTTTCTGTCATAATATTTGGGTACTTTGTTTAAAATGGTAATGTTGGATAGCGTAAAACTTTGTGGTGTGCTTGCTATATCAATATAGATGCAAAAGCTGTTGCAGTGAGATGTTTTTTCACCCCTACTAACACGTGGATATCCTCTCATTCCCTATGCATGTAATGAAGTGTCATAGTATTAGCTATAAATACTTTCATGCCACATCATTTCTTTTTTCCATTTTCTCTTTTTGCCTTTGTGCGCATGCTGGACCCATGAAGCTATCCTGTGCAGCTTGCAACTATGGTCAGAGTTGCAGTTTTTTGTTCTCCAAAGCTGTGAGACACTCCTGTTTTTTCCCCCGTTTTTTTAGCTCGTTAGCTATTACTTTGCGATGTCCAAGATAGTATAGAAACGTGGGTCCTCCTCTGTTTCCCTCTCATCCTCTGGAGATGTTGCTATGAACAGGGCCAGCGAGTGCATGTCACTCCATGCAGCTAACCAAATACCCAATGAGCTGCTCATTTAGGCCCCATTCACACCTTGGAATAACATGCGTCCTGGATGATCAGATCACAAGTGGACAGTCAAGATGCATAGCCGTTCACACCTAGCATTATGAATGCATCTCCAGTGACCACTTGTGTTCAGATTTCATACAACATTTCCTGGGAATGAAGGCTGTAATGCACATGTATTATGCCTGTCTTCCATTTTCAGGCAAAAATGTCCTGCGAATCATACTTCAAGTACCTCTATGGACTTTCAAATATTTTACTTTTAATTTATTTTGTCTGCTATTTCTACACAATGGTTCTCACAATGATTACATATTTTCCAGCTAGGGCAATGAAGCAGGCGATTAGTTGGTCCTTCGTTGCTGTCTGGGATGTGTCGAGATGCACTTGCGCTCACACTACAAATGTGATGTGGTCATCCGCTTGCCTGTCACCGCTGAACTCTATATACGTCATTGTAGGGAATTAATGTGGCAGGATTCAGTTGTCATCAGCTACAGGAAGCGGTCCTGTGGTATGAGCCTTGAATAGTGTGTTGGGTGCTGTCAAGATTGGCCTAAACTGCATACCCCATTTGGACCCCTGCACCACATTGCTAGTAGTTTTACCAAGGTATATTCTAAGGTATGCTGCCTTACTGCAGACTGCAGATGTATGACGTATGACTTGCTGACAGATTTTCTTGGTGATTTTCCAGCTAGCATTGTAGCAGCTGCTCCATTCACTAGAGGCCAATGTCGCCACTGTGGAGTTGATCAAAGCCTTGCTTTTGATAGCATGGTACCTGGCATGTTGGGAAAGTTGAGAAAGTTGCGAATCTGGTTTGCAAGTCTGGTTTGCGAGTTTGGCTGGCACAATCCACACTCCCAGAAGCATACAAGGTGAACCTGTAAAATATGCTCGTTGTATGTATGAGCCTGCACTCCTCAGTGCGCCTGCAGCCAAAGAAGCCCTAGAGAAGGTTCAGGTTTCAGAATCACTGGGCCAGCAGAAAAAAGTAGATGGGCCATGTGGAACCAGTAGGTTACCAAGGTCAAATCAGCTCTCCAACTGAAGGTCCACAGGCCTTGTCAAAACTGTAAGCATACAAATCATGCACCAAAGGTCTTAATAAATGCCCTGCTGCTCCGGTCCACCGTTTAGGCTGCTCCCACTTCTAAAGAATCTCACAGAGCCTACCGCTGAAGGGCAGGGGTTGCCAGTGGAATGCTTTGTGCCCGAAATCATCACCCATTAGACAGCAGCTACATCAGATCATTGGATGTTAATGACAATGTCACAGAGGTATACCCCACTATTCTAAACAAGGGGTTCTATGCAGCATATTCTCTTGTTCAGAAAAAGGATGTTGGCTTCTGTCCTATTCTAGATCTGAGAGAAATGAATTGGTTCCTGAAAGTTATTCACTTTCATGTATACTTTCGTGTTCCAATTTCCCTAGAATGCAAGTGCTTCTTGGGCTTTGTCTTCCTGGGCCAGGCATACCAGCTCAAAGTTGTGTCTCTAGCCCCACAGGTGTTTTGAGATGCATGCAGACTGTCTTCTCAAGTGCAATGGCCAGAGGTGACAGGATTCTCCTGTGTCCCACCAGAAAGCAGGCTGTTCAGAGCATGTACACATACACAACATCTCCCCATGCACATCTTGAACCTTGGTTTCAAGGTGAACACACAGAAGCCCTCTAACATCAAAGCACATCTCACAATTTATTGGCGTACAGCTGGATTGAAGCAGGATGATGGCCACCATCATGCCACGGTGTGTGGCAAACACCACACTGCTCTGCAGCAAAATGGGTCCAGGCCACCACATCTGATTTCAGCTTCTAGTGAGGATGCAGGGATTGTAGCTAGGGATTGAAGCTGACACAATCTACATTTAAGTTACTGGCTGGGATTGTATGCATTTGAACTCTTAGTTTAATAGTGTTTAAACAATATAAACAAGTAAAATATAAATTATATTTTAAATTTGAGCTTAAATTTGTTTTGTACTTAGGTGATCCTTCTGTATTAAGGGTAACTCACTAATAACATACTGTATAAATGTATTAGTTACATTCTAACATGTTAAAAATATTGTCTTTTTCAGAGTGAACTGGATGTACCATTTAAAGTGAAGGCTGGGCAAATTGGTAACTCATTTTCATTTGAAACGTTATTGTAAACATACACTTCTATGCCTGTTATAGTCTCACAGTGATGGATTTATAACCGAACCTAATTGTCAGCATGATTTGATTTTCCTTATTTTATTAATATGAAAAAATTGGGAAAATTTACTTTATTTTCAAAATTTATTTTCATTGTATGCCATTTGCATGCATGTGGTCATGTATTTGGTGGTATTTGTGTCCATGCAGTTTTGTGACTTTGGAAAACCATTAAAAATATTTATCACTATCCTAGTCTGATAATAAGAGGTAAATGGACACTGATATTTCATCACTGATAGGCATGCTAATATTGCAAGGCCTTTGTTTTAGATGACAAGATATAAAGTCTGCTAATTAGCTTAATCTCACACTGAAAATATGAGAGAAATCTAACATTTGATTCTAGTAAATCTATTCTAAGAAAATAAAAGGTTAGTTAAAAAAATACCTTAACAAGGCCACATTTCACAATTAATGCCATCCCTAGAAATTCTTATGGGCAAAATGTAACAGAATCTCATTTATATTTTACCTTTTTAAGTTCACCTGAGTGTTTAATAACTCTTAGGCAGTCATCCATGACCCACTGGGGTATAAATATGAGTTGGCACAGGGAACAGATTCCCTTAGTCACTTATCAACATGGGGGGAAATTAGAAAATACACAAATGAAAATGATGCAAATATGTGTTGATCTTCGTAAATTAGGCAATAGCCACAAAAACAGTTATACATCTCAAAATGCTCTTATGCACAGTTAGGGCAATAAATAAGAAGTTGAAAACAACAAGAGAAAACAATGAGGAGAAGGTGTAGAGAGGCAAACATTTCTTCAAGGATCATGGTTGGAGATTTGCAGAAGTTGGTAGCATTCGAGGGTCAACATGTCTTCAAATCTACAATTAAATGCCGTCACCATCCTAGTGAACTATTTGGAAGGTGTTCTAGAAGAAAGCATTTTCTTTGTATAACCACAAATATAAGCACCTGGAGTTTGCAAGATACTGCTGGAATTTTAATTGGAATTAGGTTATAAGGTCAGATGAGACAGAAATAAAGCTTTTTGGCAACAAATGGTAAGTTTGCCTTAAAAGGTAGGATGATTATACAGAACTTAATCTAATCTGTGCCAGGTATGGTGAATGATCTGTGATGGGCTGTTTTTCCTTCAGAAGACCTAACCTAACCTCCTGACCTAAACCCCATTGAAAACCTGTGGGTTGAGCCTGTACTCTGGAGAATTTGGAGAGACTCTCTACTGAGGAGTGGTCTCGGATTTCTGGCTGAGAATTCTCATCAAGCATTATTGAAGAAGACTCAGTCCAGCAAAAGAAGGCTGCACATGTATTTAAATGCTAATGTATTTAGTACTGAGTGCTAAATGTGGAGGTGCTAATAAATGTGGTGTGATATTGTTAAAAAAAATTGATCAACATTTGTTCTCATAAATGATACAGATTAAATCTAAATATATTAAACAAAAATCTTAAATCTATTTTTAACAAAGGGGCCAAAAATTACAGACATGACTGTATTAGGTTAATGTAGTTTTTTAATCAGAAAGCCTGTTAAAACATGATTTGTAATTTGTTTTAAAAATGGCAGGTATGTTATTGTTCATGTGTTTGCATTGTATTGTACCCTTTTATTAGGGTAACATTAATCATTTTCACTACAGTTTCACTCCATTTTTCTAGGCAAGCTAACTCTAAAAATCCCCTGGAAGAATCTCTACAGTGAAGCTGTGGTTGCTACCTTGGATGGTCTGTATCTCCTAGTAGTTCCTGAAACAAGTGAGTTTTTAACCCCTTTGGGTGACACACATTTTCCTGTCACTAAGCCCAGCACAAAACCCTATTTTTTTGCAAAAATATTACATGAATGGTATTTCATGGCATAGGGTGGAATGTTCTGTCTTTTGCTCAGTTTCACTTTAGCAGTGAACTATGTACTGCAGCGTTGTATATATTACAAGCTTTGTCTTCTTAAATAAATGATCATAGAACAGTGAAAATACTAGAATTCAGTTATATTTTCACATGTTTCAGCTGATACTATGGTTACGACTCCTTTCAAGTGTATTACATGACAGTAGACAGGCCTCACAGTGGTTATTGGGACCAATCAGAGTTCTAAAAAATCTGTTTTATGTCACTTTATCCTTATTACAGCTGGTTTAACCTGGGAGCCACTTGGGTTTTTCTATATCTGATTTGCTCAAAGTTTTTGAAATGGACCGAGACTTATACTTTTTTTTTTTTTTTTTATCAAAACAGAAAAACATAGGTATGTCCAACAGTAGTAAGTTTGCCTAGTATTAGACATGTGCAAGTGTAGTCTTACTGTGATGCTATCAGGTGGCAGAGATGGTTGCAGTTGCAGATGATATTTATTAAACACAGGCAGATAATCCAAAACGCAAAGCAAAGTCAAGGTCAGAAACAGGCAGAGATTCAGGCTAACAGACCGCATAGATTAGGCAAAAACCAGAAATCATGAAACCAGGTAACAAAAAATGTCAAAACCAGAATAGCAAGATAACAGAAGGCTTGGTAAATCAGGCAAGAATACACTGAGCATTACTTCGCAGTTGGCTGAATATTCATAGTCTGTTTACATACACGGATCAGCCATAACATTAAAACCACCTGCCTAATATTGTGTAGGTCCCCCTTGTGCCGCCAAAACAGCTCTGACCCATCGAGGCATGGACTCCTCAAGACCTCTGAAGGTGTGCTATGGTATCTGGCACCAAGACGTTAGCAGCAGATCCTTTAAGTCCTGTAAGTTGTGAGGTACCTCCAAGGATTGGACTTGTTTGTCCAGCACATCCTACAGATGCTTGATCGGATTGAGATCTGGGGAATTTGGAGGCCAAGTCAACAACTTGAACTCTTCTTGTACCTCCACCTGTTCCTCAAACCATTCCTGAACAATTTTTGCAGTAGGAATACCGTTGCCATGAAGGGGTGTAATTGGCCTGTAACAATGTTTAGGCAGGTGGTACAGGTCAAAGTAACATCCAAGTGAATGCCAGGACCCAAGGTTTCTCAGCAGAACATTGCCCAGAGCATCACACTGCCTCTGCCACCTTGCCTTCTTCTGATGCTCACGTGCCCATTGTAGGTGTTTTC
This sequence comes from Pangasianodon hypophthalmus, assembly GCF_027358585.1. Taxonomy (NCBI): domain Eukaryota; kingdom Metazoa; phylum Chordata; class Actinopteri; order Siluriformes; family Pangasiidae; genus Pangasianodon; species Pangasianodon hypophthalmus. The sequence goes on from NC_069720.1 coordinate 25,909,628, forward strand.
TGACCAGTTATAGCCAGCATTAACTTTTGCAGCAGTTTCTGCTACAATAGCTCTTCTGTGGGATCGGACCAGACAGGCTAGCCTTTGCTCCCCACGTGCATCAGTGTACCTTGGGTGCTCATGACCTTGTTGCTGATTCACCTGTTGTCCTTTCTTGGACCACTTTTGGTAGGTACTAACCACTGCATACCAGGAACACCCCACAAGACCTGCCGTTTAGGAGAACCAGTCACTGACCCAGTTGTCTAACCATCACAATTTGGCCCTTATCAAAGTCACTCAGATCCTTACGCTTGCCCATTTTTCCTGCTTCCAACACATCAACTTCAAGAACTGACTTTTCACTTGCTGCCTAATATATCTCACCCCTTGACAGGTGCCACTGTAGCAAGGTAATCAGTGTTATTCACTTCACCTGTCAGTGGTTTTAATGTTATGGCTGATAGGTATAGGTGCAGGTGTGATTGGGAGCAGGTGTGTATGTTTACATGTTGGCCACAAGGCGTTCTGGGAACTGGAGTTCGGCACCGAATGACAGATGCATGTATTAACCTGCTTGAGTTTATAGAGTCAGTAAATTATGGAAGCTAAGAAATTAGATAGCTAGACAGTTACCTTATGTGTTTATAAAGTAGAATTCTATTTCTGCAATGGCATGTGGAGTACCTGCTAGTTCTTAATAGCGAATTTTGTTACCTAGCTCATTATCATGTTTTTCTTTTTTTATCACATGGATCTTTCTTTTCACCAAAATTTATGTAGAATTCATGTAGGACAAAATTACATAAGCAATACAAGAACATACCTAAACGTGACTATCTTAACGACACTAAATCAGAAGTCAGTTGATAGTTGACTTGACAGTTATTTAAATTGATTGTTACAAAATAAAGTTAAACAACTATGTCAAAATCTGGTACTACATTTCTTGCCACTTTACTAACAGGAAGACAGACCTTAGTGTATCATGAGATAAATTAATTGTAAAACTTCCAAATTAGGACCCATTTACAGAATAAATTAAAGGGCATGGTGATATTTTAAACTATCTAGTGTAACAAAATTATGCAAGAATTGTATAACCAAATTTGGACATATGCAGAGTTTACTGCCATATACTCTATTCTTTGTGAGTAAGAGAACTGTGTGAGAGATTATGGGAGGTTCTGGGTACACTTATTTGGGAGCCTTATTGCCTTATTAAGAATGTTGAACAGATAGCTGTACTCATTGATGCTTCAGCACCTACTTGTATTTATGGCTCTTCATCACTTTGCTCTTGTCAGTAATGTAACCAAAAACATGATGCGGCTCTTAATGCCATAATGTCATGTCTCCACCTCATTTCTCATTATTGTTCTTTTCCCCTCTTTGTCTGTGACAAAATGATCAAATGCTATAAATCCTCTGTTTTTTGACTGTTGGTATAATTTTACAGGGCTAATGGGAAGTTGTGTGTGTTTGGGTTTATGCAAATAGCTTGATAATTTCATGTGTTTTGAAGCGATCAAGTATGATGCAGCTAAAGAAGAGCGCCATCTCCAGGAGGCTAAACAGAGGGAGCTTCAACGCATTGAGGAGGCCTTGCTACTGGTGGCACGCAGAGGTAAATACCTCATCTCATGACAAGTATGCAGAAGTGGGGCCCCTAAAACCTTTTTTTAAAACTATATGTTTCAAATCACCCAAATTGAGATGAGGAAGATTGTTCCTTAGCTAGTGCAGATTTGGCATCAAGCTAACCTTGTTCTTAAATGGTCCACTGCATAGTAAACTATTATTTTTTAGTATTGCTGATCTCCTACCTCCTACCTACCTATTTACCTGTTAATCCATTTACCCCACTCTCTGATGCTAACAACTATGTATTTATTTGCTTCATGCTTTGCGTGGCTGGTTGCAGACTCTCAAGTCGGAGAGTTTGTGTTTAATCTGGAGAGTTATGTGTATAAGGACACACGTGGTATGTACAGAACCACATTCTAATGGTTATTTTCTTTAGAGAGATTAGATGCTAATATGTACGTGTATCGTAGAGATGAGTAGTTTTAGATTCACATAGCACAATACAATAAATCTTTACTTTTGTGTTTCCTTCTTTTTGTAATAAAATGAATTGGCTTTTGCCTCTTTCATGTGAGTGTATTTCAGTGCTCAGTTTGATTGCAGGCTTCTTGTGTGTGCTCTTTCTCTATGTCTGTTGTTTGTATGATCTTTTCCCTTCTCTGCTGTATTGACTGTTTTCTCTCTCTCAATGCTACACTCTGTAAGACAAAGGACGTAAACATAAAAATCACAAAAAACACTTAAGGATGTATAAAAAGCATGACCAAAAACCAGGTAGGTGATTGTGGTTTAGTGCTGGTGATCTCACCTCTGTAGCACAGAATTAACCAGATTACTTCTGGTTACATGTTTCCTGTTTGACTGATTACCAGTCCTGCATGACTAAGACTTCTAGAGGTTAGAATTATAATTATATAGTTTTTGTTAACTCCAAGTAAATCCCCATTGTAGAGAAGCCTCTGGATGAGAAGAAAGACACATTTGCTGAGAAACTGTTCACACAAATAATCAAAAACCTTCAGGTCAAGATCAGCAGCATTCACATCAGATATGAGGATGATGTAAGTATCCTGTCTGTATAGGTTGTTCATCCAGTAGATATAAAGATTGTGTTAATGTAATGATTGTTATTATTTATTGAGCATATTTTAATCTGAGGTATTCCTATATAAATCAGGTTTCGGACCCTCAGAAGCCTCTTTCCGTGGGTGTGACTCTATCTGAACTCAGCCTACAGGTCCTATCTCATACCTACAAACATACATACTTCATTATTCTTAACATTTCAAATTATATGCAACAATTTTATTCCCATAGACAGCAGATGAAAACTGGAGGCCTTGTATTTTAAATGAAGCTGTCAAAATTATCTACAAGGTAAACTACTGTCTACTTGAAGCAGTCTTTTAAATTAATTTACTATTCTGAATGATTTTTTGCGGTAAGCCAAGGGTGCTTGTATGTGTTTTCAGCTGGGTAGTTTGGAGTGTCTGTGTGCCTACTGGAATATTAACAGCCCTATCTTCTACAGAGACCCTTGGGAGGAGATAGTGGTAAAGTTTTTCTGTCTTCTCTTTGACTTTCTATGTTACTGAAAATGATGCCTCCTTCGCAGTCTGTTCCTTAGTTCTGCATAGGCTAAAACTAGCTTTGTTATGTTGACAGGTGACATTGTAGCAAGATAATCAATGTTATTCACTTCATCTGTCAGTGGTTTTAGTGTTATGGCTGATAGGTATAGGTGCGGGTGTGACTGATCTTAGTGCTCTGCCTGTTAAGGACATTTCAGGGTCAACAAATTAGATAGCTAGACAGTTACCTTATGTGTTTATAAAGCAGAATTCTATTTCTGCAATGGCATGTGGAGTACCTGCTAGTTCTTAATAGCAAATTTTGTTACCTAGCTCATTACCATGTTTTTTTTTTTTTATCACATGGATCTTTCTTTTCACCAAAATTTATTATTGAATTTATTATTAAATGTTGAACAGACAGCACCGACGTGTATTTATGGCTCTTCATCACTTTGCTCTTGTCAGTAATGTAACCAAAAACATGATGCGGCTCTTAATGCCATAATGTCATGTCTCCACCTCATTTCTCATTATTTTTCTTTTCCCCTCTTTGTCTGTGACAAAATGATCAAATGCTAAAAATCCTCTGTTTTTTTGACTGTTGGTATAATTTTACAGGGCTAATGGGAAGCTTTAGGCTGAAACTAGCTTTGTTATGTTAGACTGACAGTAGTTCTAACTCAGCTCAAGGTTTATTCACCCTATCCTTCGGCTGATAATTTGCTTATATTGCTGTATGTGTGAGACAGACAGTGTGGGAGAAAAAATGAAGAGGGACCAGAGGGAATGCTTCTTTTAGTGTTACAGTGGATGACAACAATTGTAGGCAAGAAAGCGAGGGGAAGGACACAAGGTTAAAAGTGCACTAAGGCAAGATTAGTTACGTAGGTGGATTTCAACATTTTTTTGCTCCATGAACCTGCTTCCCATTCCCACCCTTGTACACAAAGCCACGCCCAGAGAACTTATGGTGTATTTGGAAAGTTTAATGAGAATTAGTGTTACAAAGGTTTATCATTAAATCACTTTCCCCCATCCTTTTTCTCCCCAATTTGGACACCTGCCAGCTCTCCCCCATCATTCGACAGCTATGACCCAGACAGGGTGAAGGCACATGCTTCCTCTGAGACACATGAACTGTTTCTTTGAACTGCTGCTCATGCTGTTTAGCATAACACACTTAGAGGAAAGTGCTTTATGCCCTCTTCTGCATACATGAGCTCACAAACTAGTAGCTAGTGTTGCTGTGATTGACAGGGAGAGAGAGAATATGCCATCCCTCCCAACCAGAAAGCACAGGCAATTTTGCTCCCTTGGCTCCCAGCCTTGGATGGCTGATTTGAACTTGTGATTGCCTGATGATTGGGTGAATGCTTTTCTGTTGCACCGCTCGGAAGCCCTCCATGACATCACTTTTAAGCAAAGAGGTAGTCTGTTTTTAAGGCCATTGCCATACTTCATTATATAGATTCTATAAAGTACCATGGATATAGGCTAGTTTATATCAGTGAATTTAAGCATCAAATGGCTACAGTACTGCTCTCCCCAAAGCAGATATCCATTTATTACTTTTGACGATTTATGACAAGCTATTACATTTCACTTATCCAGAGCAACTTACTGTCTAATCATGTTACCCAATGACTCTTGCTACATCAGCGTTTTTAACCAGAGCAGGCATCAAACTCCCATGTTTCCTGGAAGCATTTCAGCATAACCTGTGGTATTGCCCACACCGTAATCATGAAATGAAGTGAAATTGGGCTCATATTAAATTATGAATGAATTAAATAATGGTCAAGAATGCCTTCAGCACCCTGTCTTTTTTTGTAATGAGCTCTTATGCATTTTTCAGCTGTCATTATAATTGTTAGCTAGTGTTTATCATTGTTGGCTAACTCCCGTGCAGCTAACAATGCTAACTATCTAACACCAATAGTGAAAGCTGAAAAAAGAGCCCATACTGATTTGCTGCTGTAAGAATGGTCAAAAGCGCTTTCCTCTCGTGAGCTTTGAGAATGAAGTTGTTAGCTACTTGGCATTGTTATCATGCACGGGAGATAACTAACATTACATAGGCATAGACAAGGGTGCTTCATCCAAAGTATTGGATGCCTTACCTGGCACCTTAAGTGATGAAATGTGTTTACTTGATTTGTTATGTAAAAGCAAATATTTAAACAGTTTAACTTATTACACAGATTGCGTTTACATACCTGTCCTAACATTCCTGTGATGTTGCTAATTTCCTGTCCAACTCAATCTCCCACACCATTAATATGTTTTTCCATCATAGACATTTCTGATTTATATAATCAGACTGGCCTGTAGTGTTGATTGTGGAGTCACAATTGCAGTCTTGTACAGTTTTCATTTTAAGTAGTAACAATATATTTTCATGATTAATTTAATAGGAATGTATGTAAACAAAACTGCACTCAATATTACAGTTAATTGTATTTGTAGAGCTCTTCTGAAAACTTTGAATCACTATACACAGTGATTCAATTTCATTTCTGCTTCTTGATATTTTGTAGGACAAACTAAAAGCAGGAATCAGCAGCAAAGATGAAGAACTGAAAGGCTATGAATATAGTATGTATTGGTTGAAATCTGAATTAAAGCAATTTATATTTGATTTGCCAGTATCTTCTTAAATGATTTACAATTAAAGAAATTACAGAATGGTTGGTGTTAAGAATCTTCTCTTTGTTTATGCTGGAAAAAACTAATGTCTGTGTAATATCAGTAATACATGACTGCATGCACAGTAAAAACTAGATCACCTTTATTTATTTATTTATTTATTTATTTTACAAGTAAAGAAAGTCAATCATTTTGCTTCTTCCACTCTCAGCTGTCTCACTTATCCTGAATACTCTCTATTTTTCAGCCATTTTTTTGGCACATAAGTTTTGACAAATATTATTAACTATATTTATTGTGTGATCATAAACTAGTTTTATGGCATTGTAAATCATGTGCAATTTTACACTTTACAGTTTTCAAACCCATTTTTGCTTCTGCCAAGATCTGCATCAACCCAAATGCTGATGTTGAGCTGAAATCACCCAAAGCAAAGTTGCACCTGGAAGTGCAGAACATTGCTATTGAATTTAACAAGCCACAGGTATTGGTCTATGTCCAGTGCAATAACACAGTTATATTGAGAACTCATCACACAAATAACGTGTGTGACAATTGAATACGATTTCTTGTAGTATCTGTCTGTGGTGGAGCTGTTGGAGTCAATAGACTGCATGGTGAAAAATGGTCCCTACAGGAAGTTCAGACCAGATGTCCCTGTAAACAAACATGCCAGGCAGTGGTGAGTACTAAACACTATTGATGCTGATTGGAAATAAGTAGCCCATTGTTTATTTAGTGAAATGAATCCTATTATTAGTTTTTCATTAGTTTATCCCTGTTCTAATTAGGAAGATTCTGTACTGTCATCGCTTTTCAGGTGGATGTATGGCATCAACAGTGTGTTGGAGGTGCACATTAGGCGTTTTAACCAGATGTGGAGCTGGACGCATATCAGAGGGCACAGACAAAGACTTAAAGCCTACAAGATGGCATACAAAGCCAAACTGACTCACAGCAAACTCAGGGAAGACACAGAAAAACAGATCCTGGTACGGAAACATATATATGAGTTTTATATGCAATATAATATATAAATAAATGCACAGTATATCTTATTACATTGACATATTTAAAATTTAGGAACTGGAGAAAGTTCTAGATGTGTTCAACATCACATTGGCCAGACAACAAGCACAGATGGAGGTATTAAAATACTACATACAGTATTATTGTAAAGATAAACTGCCTGTATTTTTGACCATTCTGAGCCCTTACATTTGATATTTCTGTGCCTTTGCTTGTCTCTTTCAGGTGGTTCGATCAGGTCAGAAGCTTACTGCCAAAAAGGCAAAACAAAACCACGGAGGAGGTGGATTATTCAGTGGCTTCTTTGGAAAAAAAGAAAGAAAAAAGAAAGACCAAGAAGAGGAGGACAAACAGCCAGAAAGTGGGTTCTTCAATTTATACTTTCCAGCTTTATGATTTTCATTATTCTATTATTGCTGAAAAATACTCATTTTCCCGGTACTAAAAATGAATGAATAATGTGTGACTAGTGTGAATAAGCCCAAAACTTAGCATTTTGTGTGTGTGTGTGTGTGTGTGTGTGTGTGTGTGTGTGTGTGCACGTTTCTGCATGTGTTTCTCTAAAAAGGTATAGATGCTGTCATGACCACCGAAGAGAAGACCAAGTTATATACAGCCATTGGCTACAGTGAGAATTCTCCCAACCTGGCCTTACCCAAAAATGTTTGTATCAGACATGTATAAGTTCAATCATGTATAATCAAATAATTCAATTCAATTCAGATTATTTGTATAGTGATTTTAACAGTAGAGTATGATCAAAAAGCAGCTTTGCAGAAATCTGGGTGTATGTTCGATAGTGGCTCCAATCTGTTGTGTTAGAGCAGGAAATAAAAAAGCACACACTGCAATAGAAGCTGTGTATTTAGGGGTGAAAATTATGAATAGATATAGGAATATACAGCCCGCTAGACTAGTGAAAGCTAATTAACCCTTCTAAAAAGTGGTAGCTACCTTAATTTGAGTCAAAAATATGGCAAGCTAGTTAGCCAGTTAAATTCATTAACACAGACTAGGGATGTGTATGGGAGTACTCAAATTCCTGTAGAAGGAACAACTCGGTGTAGCCAGTGTCCAGTGTGTCTGAAAAACTAGACATGTCATTCATGAATGAGTTTCTGAACAAGTCACTAAGGAGCGTATCTGTATAGGTTACTGCCAGGCATGGAGGGGGAAAAAAATGTAGTAAGCTACATATCAACGTGCGACATATTTACATAAGTATTCTTGCATGACTATTGTTATTCTGCTGTTTCTATGCTAACTTTTATTCAAAGCATAATTTTAAGATTTCTTTTCTTTTATCCTGATAATTTTTTTAACCTCCCCAGTACCTTACACGACATACAGTAGTGCAGTAGCAGTCCCTGTTATTGCCCCACACACACACGCACACACACATAAGAGAGAGTCAAACATGTCTTAACATTCCCATTCTTGGCTTAACAGCATTGCAATACAGAATACAGAATATTGATTTATTTTCAGCAAAAGGATGTTTAATTTATATGTCAGCTCCCTATGTTCACTTAAAGCAAGGGTGTAAAACTCAAATTCTTCCTATGCCACATCAGCATTTGAGACCCTGAAGGGCCATAATCAAAATCTACATACAGTCACCTCTGAAAATATTGGAACAGCAAGGCCAATTCTTTTGTTTTTGCTATACAATGAAGACATTTGTGAAATCGAAAGATGAATATGAGACGATAGATCAGAATTTCAGCTTTCATATCCTGATATTTACATTTTACCTTTGGTGACAGACCACCAAATTTTTAGGAGGGCGGAGGTACTGGATAATACAGTCTTAAAGTAAATTCAAGTAAATAACACTCAATGTTTGGTTGCGTATTCCTTGCTTGCAGTAACTGTATCAAGCTGGTAAACTACTGACATCACCAAATTGGTGCATTTGTCTTTTCTGATGCTTTTCCAGGCTTGTTTGTTTCGGGGGGTTTCTCCCTTCAGTCTCCTCTTCAGGAGGTGAAATGCTGCTCAGTTGGGTTAAGGTCTGATGATTGACTCAACCAGTCTAAAACCTTCCAGTTTTTCCCCCATGATGAAGTCTTCTGTTGTGTTGGCAGTGTGTTTTGGCTCATTGTCTTGCTGTATGATGAAGTTCCTCCCAATTATATTGGATGCATTTCTCTGTAAATTGGCTGATTGAATGTTTCTCTAGACTTCCAAAGTCATTCTGCTGCTACCATCATGATTTACATCATCAATAGAGATTAGTGAGCCCATTCCAGGAGCAGCCATACAAGCCCAAGCCATGACACTACCTCCACCGTGCTTGAACGATGAGTTCATATGTTTTCTATCATGAGCAGATCCTTTATTTCTGCACACTTTGTCATTTCCATCACTTTGTTAGAGGTAAATGTTGGTTCCAGAACTTTTGTGTCTCATCTCTGTATTTCTTTGCGAACTCCAGTCTGACCTTCTGATTCTTACTGCTGATGAGTGGTTTGGATCTTGTGGTATGGTATCTATATTTCTGCTCTTGAAGTCTTCTTCAAACTGTGGATTGTGATACCTTTGTGCCTGCCCTGTGCAGGTTGTTGATGACATCACTGACTGTAGTTTTTGGATTTTTCTTCACACCTCTCACAATATTTTTGTCATCAACTGCTGTTGTTTTCCTTGGCTGACCTGTTCAATGTCTGGTTGTTAGTACACCAGTGGTTTTCTTTTTTTCAGGACACTCCAAATTGTTGTATTGGCTATGTCCAATGCTTGTGCAATGGCTCTGATTGATTTTCCCTCTTTTCTCACCTTCAGAATGGCTTGCTTTTCTCCCATAGACAGCTCTCTGGTCTTCGTGTTGGTTTATCCTTTTTAACAACAAAAGCAGTCTTCACAGTTGAAACCCAGGGCTCAAACCAAAAGTAGACATGCAGAGCTATTAGTTGTTTAATCAATCAATCTAACAGGGGTCACCTGGGCAACTAGAAACACCTGTGAGTCACATGTTCCAATATTTTGATCACTTATAAATGGGTGCCATGCTCTCGGTTGTTTAACACATGTAGATATAAATATCAGGAAATAAAACCTGAAATTCTGATCTATCATCTCATATTCATCTTTTGACCTAAAACTCAAATATATTCAGTGCACAGCAAAAACAATAGTATATACACACACACACACACACACACACACACAAAAAAAAAAAAAAACATATAACATATTCTATCGATTAACACAAATAACCTAGGCTACTGAAAGTGTATGCCCTATTAGGTAATAACATTATACTAATTATAATAAAAGTTTTTATGAGTGCATTCCTTCGTTTAATCACCTTTTATTGGATACCACCTGCCGTGATGAGAAACAGGATTAGCCAATTGGGATGATGTGGTTTTCTGTGCTTCCGAATCATTTTTAGAAGTGATTGTGGTTTACTTCAAGCACAGCACATATTTTAAACAGTATTTCAGATGCTGTGCGATAGTAATTGCACACACACACACACACACACACACATATATATATATATATATATATATATATATATATATATATATATATGTATATATATATGGCAGTCAGTTTATGGTAACTGCCCTTTGGAATGCTATAATATGGATCTGCTGTGAATTCTGGATGGTGTGAGCAGTAGTGTACTACTGGCCATTTCGGTATTATTTTTGCCAAATTCACATGAAACCTTGTGGGCCTTGTGTTTGACATGTGACTTAACTCATTCGTGAATGACACATTGCTATACTAAATATATGAATTGGAAGAATAGGTTTTTTTTTTTCTTTTTTAGCAGCTAGATCAGCGGCTTTCTGAAAATACTTTTACTAATGCTAATACCTTATTGCCTGGTCACATAATCTGAATGTACCACGTGCCTGGGCAAGTGATATGCCTGTTACAGCTTATGTCAGTAATTTTATAATAAACCTTGCACATTTATGTACTGCATTAGATGTAAATTATTCTGATATACTATTGATTTGGTATTCACCTTGCTTGCATTTTGTGTGTGCATATGTGTGTAGTACATAGCAGTGATCGTAAACTTCAAGCTCCTACAGACATCAGTAACTGTGCGTGAGGAAGCCAGTATTCCAGAGATTCTTAAAGTGCAGATGATTGGCCTCAGCACCACCATCTCCCAAAGACCTGGAGCACAGGCTATAAAGTATGCCTAACATCCCCACATCTTCACTGTTGAAAGCCACTCTTTACAGAGAAATCTATTATTTACATATTTAGGAAATTGTATTTTTAATTATGTGTATGAATGTAATGAACTGTAGGTCAGTTAATGTCAATCAGCATATAGCTATACAAGTCAAATGCATTGTATATGTGTGTTTTCTGTGTGTGTGTGTGTGTGTGTGTGTGTGTGTGTGTGCTTGTGCTGTCAGAGTGGAGGCCAGTCTGGAACATTGGTATGTGACTGGGCTACAGCAGCAGGGCATTACACCGTCTCTCATAGCATCTGTGGGAAACTCAAACTCCTCTCTGCTAAGTGTGCTGTTTGAGCTTAACCCAGAGGACACTGCAGTGGATCAGCTACTCCATGTCCACTCTCAACCTGTGGAAATCATCTATGATGCAGTGAGCAACATACACACACACACACACACACACACACACATTCCGTTTTTACACCAGATGGTTATGTTGCAAGTAGAGCACAGTTTTTTGTTGTTTCCATTGTCAAGTAATCCATACTGTGCCTAAATATCAATGCTCACTAAGTGCCAAAACTTTTGAGCTAAAAATATCCAGTGATTGGCCAAAGGCAGTTGTAAAATAGCCTAACTGGTAATGGCTCTTATTAAAATAATTTTTAAAGGAGAGTTTAGCAATTTTCTGCAGCAATTTTTGACAGCAATGTAAAATCATTCATTTTAGGCCACCTCCCAAATCGCTGTGTTTCTTGACTACATGGGGTATAACATAGTCATGCACACTATGTAGTGCTTTATATGGTCAATAGAAAGCCATTTGTGACTGAGTATCATGGCAGAAATCTAAGTGAGAGAAAAAAAATTCACAATCTTTGAGAGAAAAAATCAACTTTCTTTATTGAGAATCCTGGATAGCAGTTTCATACAATATGGAACCATATGTAGAAAGACTCTGAAGGTAGGGCTTTCTCGAACTAGATTATATACTATATGTATCTAATCAGCTGCACAACGCCACCAGGAAAGATGGTCAGACAAAGTCTGACATGTTCCCTAATGGCCTTGTACATCAAGTATGACTTTGGCTATTACTTATAACGTGAGGTCAGAAAGGTTACATAATCTGTATCAATATCCTGAGAATTATCAAGGTTTCACTCATCTTCAGACTTTTACTAAAATCACCTCAAGCTCATATTCATATACATCTGTGTGTGTGTGTATGTGTATGTGTGTGTGTGTGTGTGTGTGTGTGTGTGTGTGTGGAACAATGGGAGGGAAGCAGGTTGCCATTTTACTTTATAGTCTTCAACCAAGAACAGAGTGTGCACTATCAGCTGATTTGTTTCACTTTTCCATTGGGTCACAAAATGGAGCAACTCTTTGTATTTTAACGCTGACAAAGTTTGCAATCTGCATTTTTACTAGAGTTTAGATTGGAGTATTGTTACACTTGTTACACTGTGTTTGGGTGTGCACTGTACCATTAGTATCCATCACTAGTCTCCGTCTGACTATTTTCAGAGAACTCCTCCTATTTGAATAGTGAATAGTCCTGGGTTTGGATTTGCCTACAAACTGTGCTGTACTTTAAGAAGGAAAAGCCCTAAAACAAACAACACAAATGGAAAGTATTCATACATTTGCACTCTTTGTTGTGTTTTTAATTTTAGCTTTACTTTTTGGTCATCGATCTACGCACAATAACCCATAATGACAAAGCAAAAACTAGTTTTTAGAAAGCTCTGCAAATTTATTAAAAATCATAAACCTGAAATCTTTTATTTAGATAGGTGTTCAGACTCTTTATTCAGTACTTTGTTGCAGCTTTTATGGCAGCAATTCCAGCTATGAGTCTTCTTGGATAAGTCTCTACAAGCTTTCCACAGCTGGATTTTGGCAGTTTCTCCCATTCTTCCTGTCACATTTTCTCAAGCTCAGTCAGATTGGATGAGGAGCGTTTGTGAACCTCCATCTTCAGCTTACTTCACAGATGTTCTGTGGGGTTCAAGTCTGGAATTGATTGACAGGGGAGGGTATGCCCCTCCCACCCAGAGAATACAGCTAATTTTGCTCCCAGTCATGGCTGTGGCATACTTTGCCTAAAGAGAAACATTCAGTGAATGCCAGTTTGTCCAGTTCTATGAGTTCTGCAATTTTAATGTATATTTTCCTGTTCTTTTTAAGGGTGCCAATAATCTTGGAGGTGAATGTATTACATGTTTAAAAAATAAAGTACTGGTTTGTTTGTTTTTTTGGTAGCTGACAATTAACAGCTTAGTAGAGTTCTTTAAAACGGCTAAGGGTGTGGACCTGGAAGTAATCACATCAGCCACACTCAGCAAACTGGAGGAGATAAAGGAGAAGACAGCCAGTGGTATGTTTTTCCTCCTCTCTTGAGACATGACAATTATCGATATCAAAACTAGGAAGTTAGATAAATCAATCATGTACTTCACCCAACAGTCAAAGTACAGATTATATTAATTACCCAATTTGACTTGCTGTTATCCATGTAGGTTTGTCTCATATTATTGAGACACGGAAGGTTCTGGAGCTGAAGATTGACCTGAAGCCCTCCTACCTGCTGCTGCCCAAGTCAGGTTTCTACCATAGCAAATCAGACCTCATTATCATAGACTTTGGTAGCCTGCAAGTGAGTGTCAAACAAAACATGCACTCTGTTGTAAAGTTTGTGGTCTTTATGCATATTCATGGACATTCATTTGTATGTGTATCCTAGCTTAACAGCATATACCAGAGCAGTCCTGAACAAGTATCTGCTAGTTTTTCCTCAGTAGAAGAGATCATGGACAGAGCATATGAGAGATTCTCATTGGAGTTATGCAGTGTGCAAGTTCTCTACAGCAAATCAGGTATATATATATATATATATATATATATTATATAGGTGTCTAATGCAGTGACCCATAATGTATGGGTATGTTACCACCAGGTTTGATTTTCTTGCAATTAAAATGACTTTTTTTTTTTGCATTTTCTTGCACTTTGAGGCAGACAGTTTGAGTAAATGAAACAGCTGCACAGTCTAGCCTGGACCATGAAAAAAGAAAATTTTGCAACGTATGCAATGAATAGCTAGTCTTATTTGTCTTGATAAATGAGGCCTATTTTTAGGTGGATCTTTCTATAGCAATGTTTGAAAATGATTTTAATGAATAAAGCACCACTGTGTTCACATAAATTCACATATTTAGTATTTAGTTTCAGGAAAAAGTCTCTGGGCTCTTTTCAAAAGTTTTTTTTCTCTGCTTGCTTTGATTTGGTAGGTTATTCTTTTGGTTTTGTAATGGGAAGCTGTTCTCTTTTGGGTCTGTCCTCCTATTTAGGGTTAGATGATACACAGAGTTATTTAGTATGTTTTGCATTTTTCATTTTCATAATTTTATAACATATTAAGTATGTTCTGCATTTTTGAAGTGTGTTTTGCTTCTCAGGTGACATGTGGAAAAGTGCTCATATGCAGGGTTCATCCAACCAGCACATTCTGCAGCCCATGGACTTCACTCTGGAGCTTGCCAAGTGTATGGTGGAGAAAGACATACGCATGCCTAGGTTTATTTTCACACTTAAACACATACACACACTCTCTTGCTTTTCTGCCTGTTTCTTTCTAATACAGACTAATACTGTCTTTGTAGGTTTAAGGTCACTGGGGAACTGCCATTACTGCATGTGAAGATTTCCGATCTGATGATGCAGGGGGTTGTAGAGCTGGTTGACAGTATTCCCCTTCCCCATGTTTCTTCCACACCGCCCTCCACCCCTAATCAGAAGGTCACAAGACACAAACACACACACACATACACACACACACCCACACACGCTGTCTTTTTATGCAGTTGACAAAATGGCCTGGGTCTATATTCAGAAAGAATCTTAAAGAGTTCTTCTAACTGGCACTAAAAGTTCAGTTCAGTTAATAGACATTGTCACAAAGCAGTATTACAGAAATCTGGATATAGATTTAGATTCCTAATGAATAAGTGTCAGTGTCAAGGAAAAATGCGCTGAGACGTCATGAGTAAGAAATGTTTAGAGAAACCAGACTCAAAAGTGAACCCATCCTCTTCTGGGTGACACCGGATAGTGCGATTATACTCCGATCAGCCATAACATTAATCCACCTGCCTAATATTGTGTAGGTCCCCCTTGTGCCACCAGAACAGCTCTGTTCTTTGTCCAGCACATCCTACAGATGCTTGATTGGATTGAGATCTGGGGAATTTGGAGGCCAAGTCAACACCTTGAACTCTTTGTCTTGTTCCACAAACCATTCCTGAACAATTTTTGCAGTGGGAATACCATTGCCATGAAGGAGTGTACTTGGTCTGCAACAATATTTAGGTAGGTGGTACGTGTCAAAATAACATCCACAGCCAGGACTCAAGGTTTCCCAGCAGAACATTGCCAGAGCATCACACTGCCTCTGTCGGCCTGCCTTCTTCCCATAGTGCATCCTGATGCCATCTCTTCCCCAAGTAAGCAATACACACGCACCCGGTCATCCACATAATATAAAAGAAAATGTGATTCATCAGACCAGGCCACATTCGCCCATTGCTCCACGGTCCAGTTCTGATGCTCATGTTCCCATTGTAGGTGTTTTCAGCGGTGGACAGGGATCAGTATGGGTACTCTGACCAGTCTACAGCTAAGCAGCCCCATACATTGCAAGCTGCGATGCATGGCGTGTTCTGACAGCTTTGTATCATAGCCAGCATTAACATTTTCAGCAATTTGTGCTACAGTAGCTCTTCTGTGGGATCAGATCAGACGGGCCTTCGCTCCCCATGCGCATCCTTCGGTTGTCCTTCCTTGGACCACTTTTGAAGTGAAGTGACTTGTGGCCAAGTATGGTGACCCATACTAGGAATTTGTGCTCTGCATTTAACCCATCCAAGTGCACACACACACAGTAGTGAACACACACACACACACCATGAACACCCGGAGCAGTGGGCAGCCTTTTTTTGCTGCGGCGCCCGGGGAGCAGTTTGGGGCTTCGGTGCCTTGCTCAAGGGTCTCACCTCAGTCAGGTAGGTACTAACCACTAACCACTGCTTACCAGAAACACCTCACAAGACCTGCTGGTTTGGAGATGCTCTGACCCAGTTGTCTAGCCACCACAATTAGGCCCTTGTCAAAGTCGCTCAGATCCTTACTCTTGCCCATTTTTCCTGATCAACTGACTATTCACTTGCTGCCTAATATATCCCACCCCTTGACAAGTGCCTTTGTAATGAGATAATCAATGTTATTCACTTCACCTGTCAGTGGTTTTAATGTTATGGCTAATTGGTATAAAACATTATAGTATAATGTTGTAGATGAGTAAAGAGAAAAAAAAAAGTGTGTTGAAAGGATGTCCAGTACGAGCATATAGTCCTGGAATAAACACAATACAGTCTTTATGATTACAGCAGCAGTTCTTAGAAGGTAAGAATCCGCAGAATTTAGATGAGATTATCCATTGACAAAGGGTAAGAACTTCAGCATGAATTGTTTTGGGAAGTGCAAATCTTTAGTGTATTTTTGTGGAAACGTCCACAGCAGCAGAAGGTCAATCTCAAGTTCAGGAAGCTCCCAACAGAAGTAGAGCATCAGGATGAATCAGAAAAGTCTGGAGGGCTAGAGAACCACAGCAGTAGAAACGTCTCAGAATCTGGCACTGGCATCACGTCAGGCAGCAGGAGTACATGTACAGTTCAACAGAGAGATTAAAGAGAATTCTCCTGCTTTGTGTTGCTGGGATTGGCCTGGATCCACCGTTACCCTCACCAGGAATGAAGCTGTCCAGCTGGCAATTCTTGAACTGCAAACTGTTGCACAGAAAAGGCTGAGTTTAAGATATAATAATATAAATTTTAAAACAATGTATGGTATGTGTTTGTGCAGGCTATGTCAATATCATTAGCAGATACCAGGCCGAAGGTGCTGAGTGTAGATCCATCAGCATTACCGTATTCCATGGTATCAGGTGAGATACTAACACTCAATTCACTCTGATTACTATTGGAAAAGACGTGCTCCTAAATCAGTAGCAGTCAATAGCTATCAAAAAAAGTGAAAGCTAAACTATGTATGTATATGTTTGTATTCAGATTCTGAGGAGGAGACTCCTGAAAGGTATCTTAATGAGGATGCCCAGAGATTAGCTTTGGAAGAACTGACGGATGTTCATTTTACATTTGAAATCAAAACAGTAAAGTTCTTATTGTTCTATATTTTTCTTTTATCTCAAAACATAAATCTGTTTTTAATTTAAAGCAAAATGTTGTGGTACATTTATAAATTAGGCTCAAAGTTTAAGTCTGTGTCTATGTTCTTTTTATATGTTGATGTGTTTAGGTGCTGTTGGAGCTCTTGTGTCAGGATGCTCAGGAAGGCAAAATCTTGGCTTTAAATGTGTCTCAGTTGGGTTGTGAAGGCAAGATGAGGACTTATGACCTCACAGTCAAATCCTACTTGCACAAGATTAGCCTTGATTACTTTGGGATGAGAGGTACAGTATCAGTATACACACACACACACGCATGCACACACACACACACAGACACACACACAATTTCAGTACTTGCATACACTCTTTCAGTGTCATACTGCACCTAAATGTTGTTTCTTGTACTTTGATCCTTAAAGGGAAATTTGGGCACAAAACTCTAATTTAATATATTATTTGTCATGATATGTAGTAGTCTTTTGCATGGAACTGTTTTGCTTATTGTCTGTGTTTTAGCAAAATTCATGACTGGTTTCCTGTTTTCACGTGAACGCTACAATACCAAGAATGCAGTACGCCAATATGTAATTCAAGCATAGGAAATCCCTACTGTGATGAACCAATCTGGACCTCTGAGTGAGACATATCAGTCTGACGTCTCCCCAGAAGAGAAACACCATGGTCTTGTGTTGTGATATCCCGAGAAAACCATAGCGGGACTTTAGTGATTTTTAAATTTGTTTTCTAAAACTTCATGTTGTGCATACTATTGAACCGGAAATATTCCTGAGGCAACAGAGGATATGTTTACAGGCAATTTGGAGAGATAATTCTGGTCAGAGTTTCAGAGCCCATTTCATCTCATATAAGAAGCTAACTATCAGTACAATTGGTGTTCTAACTAAGAATTTAACATGCTTCACTTGCTAGTTAACCAACATTTTATTAAACTTGTGCAGGTCTACATCAGTCGTGCTCTTACTGGGGAGTTGCCTATAATGGACGTTTAGCAATCTGACTGTGTTAACTTGCAAAAGAATTTACAGCATCTGTTTGGGCAGCACCTCAGCTCTCGTTCCTGGAGTTGTAAACATAAAACAAAACATAACATGCCCACAAAGAGCAAAGCTGTAAGCATCAAGTGACTGATTAATTTCTCTCTACTATAAACACTTGGAGTTTCCATGAGATATGTATAAATGTTATACATTGCAGGCTAGACCACTGCTTAGGATCGTTCAGCCAATGACAGGCTAACTGACTGAGTTACACCATTTCAGAATGTTAGTTTAGTTAAATAGCACTCCATCTCATTTAGAGCTAATCCATATTAATACATGGATGACTTTTTAGCTATTATCAGTCAGATTATACCAAGCATCTAGCCAAGTAGATAGGCTAATTGGGTTTTTTTGGTTAGAAATCTCTTTTTGTTTACAAACACTAAAGCTGTCTGTACACCGCAGAAAAATGAAATGTCCAAGTGTGCAGCCAGCACTTCAAACCAGAGAACTATGAAAGAGATTTGAAAGCCGATTTACTGGGTCTTCCAACAAAGAAGATGTTAAATATGTATTTAGTACAAAACACAGAGCAGAGACACACTATGCCCAGAACAAAAGAGGCCAAACTGAAGTAGAAGAAGAGTAGCTAATCTCTGCTAGTTAATGCTTGTCTTCGTGCATGTAGCTACTAGTAAGATGACTAGTAAGTTAGTTAACACAAAGATGAATAAACAATGTAACACTGGTGGCTAGCATTATGGTAGCTACTTGTGTTGATGCTAACTTCAGTTATTTGGGTCAGTGTAATTTTGAGAGATCTACAGTTGCTCTCTGTTTGCCTCCTGTTGCTCTTCTCACTACTAAAGTTCTTCTTCTGTATATTCTAGCTCGAACATTTATGGTTGGATGTCACTGTGTAACAATAACTCAAAAAAAATCATCATCCATTGAGTCATTTATGTCGCTTGAGTAATCCTTTCATTCCTTTGCAATAATTTACTTACAAAGTAAAATGATTGCTTTTTTAGCAGTAGCCAGCTCGCTCTCTTGCTTCCCTGAACCTACTGTTATCTAGTGAGCAGCACCCCCTATTCCCTCCCCTCCAGATTCCCACTCACCCAAATATCCATTAGAGTTTTTCAAATTTTGCATCCACCTCCAAGGTACATCATCAGGAGAGGGTTACCCCAGTAATCAAACGAGGAAATCACTATAAGACACGAGTTGGCATATTTACAACAGCTGCATCAATGGTTAAATTTTAGATTTTGGCCAAAGAGTCCCTTTAATGTTTGTGCACTGTTGTGTGTGTCTGTGTGTTTCAGATGCTCAGAATCAGCCACTTCATCTAATTACCTCATCAGACAAACATGGATCTGATCTGCTGAAAATTGAGTACATTAAAGTAAGCAAACTCTCTCTGCAAAAAAAGTACATGCTTGATAGTGTTAATGTGGCTTCAGAATGTGTGTGTTCTTTACTGAGTCTGTGTCCCATGTAGGCCGATGTGAGCGGACCCAGTTTCCAAAGCGTCTTTGACAATACAGAGCAGGTGCTAAAGGTAAACTGTTTTACCACGCATATTATGGATAAATTATTTAAATGGTACCGCTGATATTCTAATGTGTTTCCAACAAAATATAGAGTTACCAACATGGTCATTTTTCGTCATACACTTTCTCTATTACTGTTTAAATATTAATTTAAGTATTTATGCGTTGATATCAGAAATAAGCTAACCAGAAAAAGCTTGCTCTTATGGCAGGGTCTACAATCACTACTTTCTCATTTGAATATTTAATTTATAATTTAACTGTTGATTTTAGTTCATTGTTATTTTGTAGCATAAAATATTCTAAATTTGCACTTAAGAAAGCTAATTATTGGCCCCAAAATTAACCTGATGTGTGCTATATATTACAGTTTATATTTGGCTTATTTGCAGGTGGAGTTTTCCTCACTGGAATTCCTTCTCCACACAAAAGCCCTATTGTCTACCATTAACTTCCTGAATAGAGCAGTGCCAAAGTTCACAGCTTCTAAAGAAAGAGACATCAAGAGACCAGCTGATAGGGTTACAACAGGGAAGACAGGTACATAATCACATGCAAGAATTTATACACAATCAGGCTCCAATCCCCTAAAAATCTATTAGGAAGGTCTTTTTTTTTTTTTTTTAACCTTTTTTTTTTTTTTGCCTTACTGCAAATACAGACAGATACATAAATATTTGAACAATGGCATAGTTATTTTTAATTTGCTGTTTATCACAGTTTATTGGAGTTAAATAATGAATATATTAAATAATTAAAATTTATGTCTAGAACTTATGTAACTTTAAGCAAGTGAAGCAAGTCGTCATTAGGCTAACAAAAAACATTAAGTGTGGCCAAATCAACTATTTAGTACATTTTTGAAAAGTAAGAACCCACTGGTGAGAACACCAAAAGACCCAGAAGACCACACTAAACCATAGACATCACCAGAAACTGTTTTTCTTCCCTGGTGAAGCTCTGCAGCTGTCTTCTATTTCTTCTTGGTCTTGGGGTGTTTTGCCTTCAGTTTTACCTTCAGCAAGTGATAGGATTCAGGTCAGGTGAATGACTTGGCCATTGCAGAATATTCCACTTCTTTGCCTTAAAAATGCCTTGGGTTGCTTTCAAGGTATGCTTTGGGTCAGAATCCATCTGCACTGTGAAGCGCCATCTAATGGATTTTGAGGCATTTGGCTGAACGTAAGCAGATAATATAGCCCTATACACCGATCAGCCATAACATTATGACCACTGACAGGTGAAGTGAATAATATTGATTATCTCATTACAATAGCACCTGTCAAGGGTTGAGATACATTAGGCAGCAAGTGACCAGTCGGTTCTCGAAGTGATGTGTTGGAAACAGGAAAAATGGGCAAGCGTAAGGATTAGAGAGACTTTGACAACGGCCAAATTGTGATGGCTAGATGACTGGGTCAGAGCATCTTTAAAACGGCAGGCCTTGCGGGGTGTTCCCGGTATGCAGTGGTTAGTACCTACCAAAAGTGGTCCAAGGAAGGACAACCGGTGAGCTATCAACAGGGTCATGGACACCCTAGGCTTACTGATGCGCGTGGGGAGTGAAGGCTAGTCCATCTGGTCTGATCCCACAGAAGAGCTACTGTAGCCCAAATTGCTGTAAAGTTAAAGCTGGCTATGATAGAAAGGTGTAAGAACAAAGTGGTTCAAATCGGTCAGAGAGCCCATGCTGACCCTGTCCACTGCCAAACGTGCCTACAATGGACAGGTGAGCATCAGAACTGGACCACGGAGCAATGGAACAAGGTGGCCTGGTCCCATATATCACATTTTCTTTTACATCATGTGGAAGGCTGGGTGCGTGTGCATCACTTACCTGGGGAAGAGATGGCATCAGCATGCACTATGGGAAGAAGGCAAGCTGGCGGAGGCAGTGTGATGCTCTGGCAATGTTCTGCTGGGAAACTTTGGGTCCTGGCATTCATGTGGATGCTATTTTGACACATACCACCTACATAAACATCGTTGCAGACCAGGTACACCCCTTCATGGCAACGGTATTCCCTAATGGAAGTGACTTCTTTCGGCAGGATAATGCTCCCTGCCACATTGTAAAAATTGTTCAGGAATGGTTCGAGGAACATGACAAAGACTTCAAGGTGTTGACTCCAAATTCCCCAGATCTCAATCCAATCGAACATCTGTGGGGTGTGCTGGCCATCAAGTCCGATCCATGGAGGCCCCACCTTGCAACTTACAGGACTTAAAGGATCTGCTGCTAACGTCTTTGTGCCAGATACCACAGCACACCTTCATGAATCTAGTGGAGTCCATGCCTCGATGGGTCAGGGCTGTTTTGGCAGCAAAAGGGGGACCTACACAATATTAGGCAGGTGGTTTTAATGTTATGGCTGATCCGTGTACACTTCAGAATTCATCCTACTACTTTTGTCAGAAGTCACATCAATAAATATAAAAGGACCAGTTCCATTGGCAGCCATACATGCCCACACTATAAGATAAGGTGATATGCTTCAAATCACGAGCAGCTACCTCCCTTCTTCATACTTGTCTCTTCCCATCATTCTGGTAAAGTTAATCTTTGTCTTATCTGTTGTTCCAGAACTGTAGAGGCATTTTTATGTTTTTGGCAAACTCCAATCTGGTCTTCCTGTTTTTGAGGCTTACATTATGTGGTACTTTACCTTTACTCTGGTGAAGACTTCTCTTGATTGTTGACTTTGACACAGATACACCTACCGCCTGGACGGTGTTCTTGATCTGCCAACTGTTGTGAAGACTAGATTATTTCTTCATGAGGGGAAGAATTCTTCTGTCAACTACCACAGCAGGCCACAGGGTCTTTTGGTGTTCCTGAGCTGACCAGTTCTTACTTTTTAAGAATGTACTAAACAGTTGATTTGGTCACACCTAATATTTTTGCTACAGTATCTCTCTGATGTTTTTTTTTTCAGCCTAATGATAGCTTGCTTCACTCCATAAAAATAAATCAAGTTCTAGATGTAAATGATAAATTCATTATTTAATACATTAATTATTTAATTTCAGGGGTAAAATAACAATAACTTTGTCAGTGTCCAAATATTTATGTATCTGACTCTAGGTGTCAAGTTTGTTAACTTGGTATTTGCACTGGATTTGATATGCAGTGTAGTTACTCTTCAGATGATTGATTCAGTATAACAGATTATAAGGGATAACAGTGGCGGGTCGTCCTTAGGGGCACTAAGATCTTGTTTTATAGCAAATAATACATTTTGATGAAAAATGGCAGCAGTGGCCCAACTCCTCCTAACACTTAGTTTGTTAGGAAAGAATCACATGAGTTTGGGAAACATCACCCCTTTGCCATCCAAGTAGTGTCACTTAACATTTGTTCATTTATGACACCAGTTTAAAAAGAACATCTTCAGCACTGACACAGTCTTCCAAGCACAACCTCGACATTGTCTTCTGTGTCAGTACACCAGATATTTCTTAATTTCATAATTTTTGTGTTCAGTATAGGCATAACAATGTGAAGTAATAGATTTTGCTTATGAACAGGCATGTTCCTTACTATGCTAGTGAGACTTTTATAGCTAAACTACTGAAAGAAGAGCACATGTAATATTAATAGAGCTGACTATCCTTTGTCAGTATCTACAGGTTCAAAGGACTCAGGGGTAGTCAGCTTTAAGCTTTTCGCCATGCTGGGTTCCTTTGGAGTGACCATCTGTGATGACAGAAGTAGCATTGCAGATATCCAAATTGAAGGTATAGGTTCAGTTCTAAAATCTGAATCCATGAATCATAAATTGTATTGACGTAATATATCCTTTATGGTTTTGTGCCAGGAGGCCCAGAGTTTTTGGGTTTGCACAGGTTCAAAACCATGCCTATCTGTTTAATCCAGTGAAACATAGTTGACTTGGTATTTGTTCACTGAATTTTTGCCATAGTAATGACATTATATGTTTGTTTCAGGGATTGATGCCTCTCTGGTTGTCCAGGCCAAAGAAACAGAGGTGTTTGCCCGTCTGCGAAACGTTGTAGTGATAGACGTTGATACGAAAACCATACATAAAAAGGTTTGAGAAGATCAACAATCAACAAGTTTACAAACTTGTTTCAATTTAAATGTAGTCATGCCCATTTTCTGTGTATCAGTTGTTTAACTTTACATTCCTTGCTTTTTATCCTGAGTAAATCTAAGAATTTAAATGGGTAACAACAACGTGTTTGTTTATTTTGTTGCTACAAGGTGGTGTCTATTGTGGGTGAGGAAGTATTTAGCTTCAAGCTGAGTCTGTACCCTGGAGCCACAGAAGGAGCGGGTTACTCTGACACTTCAAAAGTAGACAGCAAAGTCACTCTGAGACTAGGCTGCATCCAGATCATCTACTTGCACAAGTTCCTTGTATCTCTTCTGGTGAGATGAGAAGAATTTTACACACACACACACACACACGCACACACACACACACACACACACACTCACACTGAAGCATTGAAGGTTGTTGCAAAAATTTTTCTTTTAATGGACAGTGATTATACCTAATGATCATTTGCAGTACAGAGGATATTGGTTTGTGTGACAGCTTTTATGCTAATATGAAAAATGTGAAAAATAATTAAATATGAAAACAATACGTATTGTTTCATGTCAATAATAAAAGATTTTATTTATATATCATTTTTGCACCTCTCAAATCTAAAAAGTATGTTAGTGTGAAAGTATGTAAGTGTGACAAAAGACTACAGAGAAACTGCATCATAAAGCATGTCACCACTATTTGTGTTCTGAGTTCCAAGTTATAACTGATCTGATTTGCAGGTTTTCAGTTTGAGGTGAAAAAAAAAAACAATGCATAGCATTTCAGCATGAAGGCAGGCATTAATAATTATATATTATTATTTTAATATTATTTTAATAATATTGAGCTAGATAGTCAAAGAAAACCAATAAAACTGATGTTGAGGAAGCAACTTTTTGCCTTTTCCTGTTTTTTTTTTCTTGTTGTTGTCTCTGAATGTGTTTTTTGTTTCCAGGACTCTTTTAGCAATCAATACCCCTCTGCTGATGAGGTACAGACTTGGGCATGGAGCATTTAAAAGCCATTTTCCGCTTTGCAGCTTCACTATTAATATACCCCACACATTCCCTCACAAAAACATTCCAAATTGTGAATTGAAGTATTAAGTATATTTCTACCAATAATGGTTACACTATGTTATGTTAATTAACTAATTGTAAAAGAAAATGATTTTATATTACACAATACTTAATATTATTCATTATGAAATAATGAATGTGGTGTTTTGATCCTAACCACTTAATTGTGGTTAGGGTCTGTCTATGTTTGAAAGGCACCAGTCTGTATTTGTTGGTTTATATAAATTTGCATGCTTGTGTATATACCGCCTTTTTTTTTTTTTTTTAATTCAGTAGATGCTAAATCTAAATGCTCTAAATTTAGTATCATAACACAAAGAATGCTTTATGCTACATAGTATTCTCTACTGTTTTGGTACCATGCTATCATACATTCTCTTTTACAGAATAAAACTAGTCTCATCTTAGACACTGTTCTAACATCCCTGTTAGATTTTGGAACTTGGTTGTAAATTTGGTTATCAGAACTCAGAGAGTTATTACAGCATGACCTTTCCCTACTAATGTGACCATTTCATTATGATCCTGTTCCTTTCACAGACCACCTCAAACTGCCACTCAAAACCATAGCTTCTACTCTCACACATCTATAAAATGTGCAGTGGATCACTTGATAACTTTCTGTTGTGTTCCACAGACATATGTGGATAACTTCCAGGCAGCCAAGAAGGCTATAAGCATTGCCACAGCACAGGCAGCGGAGAAAGCAGCTGCCAGTGTGAAGGACTTCGCTCTGAAGAGTTTTAGACTGTCAGTGGACATCAAACTGAAGGCCCCACTCATCATCATCCCTCAGTCTTCCATGTCCCAAAATGCCTTTGTGGTGGATCTGGGTCTCATTACTATGAGCAACACCTTCTCTCTGACACCAGCTAAGGGTTTTCCTCTCCCAGCTGTAGTGGAGACCATAGATGTTAAACTCACCCACCTCAAATTATTAAGGTATTGTTGAGGAAATGTATTGGTTATAATGTATATTTGCTTAATTTTTGAATTTGCTTAAAGGATTATCTAGGATTATAAGGTTAATCTTGTATGCTAGTTGTAGGATTATGCCTTTTAGATTGCAGTTTCTTGGTGCAGTGTTTTTCTCGCATACTCCACAGTAAACACTGGCAATTCATTATTTGATGAAAAATATAATTTTTTTCCTGTTTCCACCAGCGTTGTTTTCACTGTCAAGTGAATTTTACTATGCTAAGTAGCAATGCTAATTTTGGTTACCCTTCTTGCCCAAGCACCATGTTTATTGAGCCAGGATATATAGGATGGACTAGAAATAGTGCAGACCATTATATAGAGTTACTTAGCTTTGCCTTTTCCCCCATGAACACCATACAGCCTAAGCAAAATGTGATAATAGTGCCCACTTGTGCCTTTTGCTATGCACTGCCCAGCACCTTCAAAGAACTACTTCATGTGAAGTTGTCTGTAAACCGACATGTGTTTGGCCAGGATACGAGTAGTACTGAGTTTGGTTTTGTTACTGAGCGGTTACACCGCTTGGGGGCCCAAAATCTTGAATTATTCCAAAACATTAAGGCTGAGAGGTACTGCATTACAGAATACTACATAACATGGCAAATACTATATTAAAAGAATCATCCAGTGTTATTAACCTAATTTCTATCAACTGTATCAGCATCTGTGCACATGTGCAATTACAATGGACCATAATTTTGTAACATTGTTTGCACTTAGAAAAGTACAGTAAATCCATTTACTTAAAGCACACTTATAATGGAAGTCAAAGTCCAGTTAATAGGGCAGTCAGTCAGTCAGTCAGTCAATGGTATTTTGTAAATTTAACTCTAAATCTTTATCATGTGTAGTTTTTAAAATTGGAAATGGGATTATTTTTAGCATTTGCATTTGTGGTTATATAAAATATTATGAACTTTCATATGTTAGATGTATTGTTTAAATCAAATGGTAAAAATCCCAACGCCAGTGTATTTGAAAGGATTCCGATAGAAAGATAGAACTTGTCACCCACCGGGAAAATCAGTTGACGATTTGCTATAATAAGTTACAGGTTTATAGATTATCACTGCTGCTGTAACTCATCTTGAATGAAACTGAAATACAAGTGGATACTTGACAGGAAAAAATATTTACACGGCATAAATACAATATGGCCAAATGTTTGTGGACACCTAACTACACCCATATGTGGTTCTTCCCCAAACTGTTGCCACAAAGTTGGAAGCACACAATGGTTTAGGACATCTATGCTGTAATACTATAAGATCTCTTCACTGGAACTAAGGGGTCCAAACTTCCAGCATGACAATGCCCCTGTGCACAAAACAAGGTTCATGAAAACATGGTTTTCCAAGGTTGGAGTGGAAGAACTCGAGTGTCCTGCACAGAGCCCTGACCTCACCCCTACTGAACACCTTTGGGATGAACTGGAACGCCAAATGAGCCCCAGACCTCCTCGCCAACATCAGCACCTGACCTCACTAATGCTCTTGTGGCTGAATGAACACAAATCCCCACAGCTCCAAACACTAATGGAAAGCTTCCCAGAAGAGTGGAGCTTATTATAACAGCAAAGAGTGACTAAATCTGGAGTGGTATGTTCAAAATGCACATATGGGTGTAATGGTCAGCTGTCCACAGACTTTTGTCCATATAGTGTACATTAACAATTTTAACTTACTGTCCTCTGGGGATGGAGTGTGACTGTTGGTTGATAGTGCTGGGTCTAGCCTAACACATTACTTATTGTAAATGCTACATACGATATTTTTATGACAAGGTATGTGGAGAGAAGTCACAGGTGCAAACATATTACACTACATACAAACATATAACACAATTTGACCATATTCATGGATATGTGTGCCTGTGTGAATTGTCAACAGTAGATGGTATATCCCAGTCAGTAACAGTTTAATTCAACCACACCACATCAGCCTTTGCTTTAACAATCTCTAAATGTGTTTTGAATTTACATTGTTTTACACAATAACCATTTGTGTTGCCATGGCAAAGGTCTTTGTACTTATAGATCTGTTCTTTGTGTCCTTTTCTCTTGGATGTCCATTTCCACATGTAAAGTAACTTGCATTGTTTGCTTGCTCTGAGCTAGGATCTAAAGCCTGTTCTCACGTTTCCTTACTTAGGTACCTGCTTTTGCATGCAGCTCATGACTGTATATTGCTGCAGCATGTTGGTTTGAAACTTTACAGGCATTTAACACCTTCATTTGGAACTTGGGATTGCCTCCATCTGGCTCATCCAATGTCATTTTTACTCGTTTGCATACAGACTAAACTTGCACCAAATCACTTCCACTTCTGACTGTTTGGGTATAAGGTGTAGAAGTTAGAGTCCAACAGCTTTCTTAACTTTTACAGTTGGGGTGGTATGGGCTTATGCCCATCATATGTTATGTACACAAAATATAGGTTATTGCTGTATGCACTAGGTACTCACTTAATAAAGTTAGATGTTAACAGTTAAAAACAGTTAGAAGTCTTACAGAAAGATCAATACCGTACCATCCAAAATTATTGGGACCTTTCATGAAAATGAGCAGAAGCAAAAAAAATAGATAATATATAAAAAGTAAAACACATGTAATAAGTAACATTGTATAGTTGCATTTAACATGGTTTTTTAAAACAGAAGAATATTTTATAAGTAGTATATTTTTTTCAACAAAACACTGGTTTCAAAATATGCCTGGACTGAATAACAGCTGTGAGTCACTTAGGATATTGTCTAAGAAAATAGGAGACATTTGTAGACATTTGTCCACTCCTTCATGCAGAGCATTTTAATGCTCCTTTATATTTATAGGTTTGTGCATGTGGATTTTCCATTTCACTTCAGAGCACAGATTTTGTGTAGGGTTCAAATCTGGAGACTGAGAGGTTATTGCAGAACACTGATTTATAATTCTTTAACCATTTCTCTGTTGATTTGAAAGTATGTTTGGCTCTGTGGCCATGTCTGAATGACCTGGCAGAGGCAACCAGGTTTTGAGCTGAAATATTAGCATGAAGGTCTGATAGAGTTCTTGATGCCATCAATCTTCACAAGAGCTCCTGATCCACCACCCACATGACTGCCCCAAAGCATCACTAATCCACCAACATATTATACAGTATACAACATATCTTGCAGTGAAAGGGCTTCTGCACTTTTACAAACCTCAGGTTTATGTCACTGGGATCTCAGTGCTCCCAGTAGGGCCTCCCTTGGTGAATGGATCTAAGGGGAAAAGTCAGACAAAGAGTGATCCTAAAGACCCCCTTGAAAACAATAGTAGGCAAAGTATATTCTGCCCAGGTCCCACCACTGGAGCCAGACCTGGGGTGTTGTCCACAGGTTTGCGTTTGGTGACAGGGCCACCCACATAACTTGGTTGGCCTCTGCCAAAACTGGTGACATGGAAGGGTGGGGTCAGGTGTGGTGCCTATTGGGTGGCAGGCATGTCTTAATTGGAATAGACATCTAAGAATCCAGAAATCCATTGGAATTTTACATGTGTGCAACCTCATATTTATACCTCAAAAAAACAGGACACGAGTAAAGACAACAGCAGAGTTTCTATTTATTTTAAAGTCATTTTTCCTCATTTTATGAAGGGTGCTAATAATTCTGAAGGGCATTGTAGATTATTGTGTGTTATTTTAATAAACATGCACAGTTGACTTGGCACCACTGAGCACTTATGTAAAATACCTACTTGCAAGTTTGCTGTGTGCATCCAGTTCATTTCAGTTGAGAGCACTAGCCTGTTCATATGATGCATATCATAGTGATGCAATAAAAAAGTCCTAAAACAAATTTCTCAGCCATTTAACATATTCATGGGGAACTTGTCTCCATCTGTCTGATTCTATGTAATTTCCATAAGTTGCATACAGACTAAACTTTGCATCAACAATTTGTTTAAATGAATGAATGAGATTGAGGAAAATATTACAGTCAGAGCCAACACCATTTCATTATTATATTGTTTCCAGAACAGTTCTAAGGCATGAGGCACCTCAGCCACACTTGGAAATTCTACAGCCAATTAACCTGGAGTTGTTGGTTAAACGCAATCTGGCCGCCTCCTGGTTCACAAAAATCCCTGGAGTAGAGGTCAAAGGATTGCTAAAATCCATGAATGTAAGTTTGTAATGTTCCACCTATTCTATGTTTATGTTGATATTTTCATTTATGTTGACATGGATTGAAAGACTGCTACCTATTAATGAAATTTTTCTTTGAAAAAGTTGAAAAGGTTAGTTTGCAACTGGAGTACAGAAAGTGCCTAATAGTGGAATAATTTTTTTTTCTTCTTGGTTTTATAGATCACTATTGGTTGTGAAGACCTTTGTGTTCTGATGAGGATTCTAGCAGAAAACACTGAAGAAGGTAACAGAATGGCATCTTCTGACACAAAGAAACCCACAGTTGAAGGTAAAAATGCACCTTCTGCTCTATTACCAGAATTATCATAACCACCCTCCTGC
This sequence comes from Pangasianodon hypophthalmus, assembly GCF_027358585.1. NCBI lineage: Eukaryota > Metazoa > Chordata > Actinopteri > Siluriformes > Pangasiidae > Pangasianodon > Pangasianodon hypophthalmus. Next base: position 25,940,018 of record NC_069720.1, read on the forward strand.
ACAGATTTTATAGATATTCCTTCCATATATATTTTTATAGATAAACCTGTAACAAATGAAGCACTCAAAGAGACACTTCCTGTGGAGACAGAAAGCCACCCAGCAATTACCAGTGGAAACTTAAGTGAAAATGTTGTCAGTGTTCTCCTCAAGTTTGAAATCATGGAGGTACAGCAACAGATCTAACTGAGCTCACATGTTTGGTTATCTATTAGCTGGCAGCTTTTGTGTAAAGTGTTTAAGCAAAATTAATTTTTTTGTGCAGGTTCTGCTCACACTGAATAAGCCAAAGAATGGGTTGGAGTGTCCATTTTTGGTCTTGCATGCAGCTGAGCTTGGAATTGACACCAAAGTTCACAAATTTGACATGGTGGCCACCACATACATCAAGACCATTTCTGTGAAGTGCCCAGACATTCCAGGTTTGTAGGACACAATTAAATTCAACGTAAGTTAATTCTTTTCAGTAATGCAATGTTTCTCACACATCTAAATTTAAAATTATGGCTGTGTTTGCATGCAAATTTGTGCGTGTGTGTATTTGTGTAACTCAGTGCCACATATCTGTATTTTTTAAACAGAGTAAACTGAGTTAGAATAGCCTGTAGTGTCAGCATGGTGTAAATTCTGGCTCTAACAATTCCTTAACCTCAGCTACATTGCAGAAGTTCATAACTGGTCTCAACTAGAGATGTGAAGGACTGTATTTTTTTTACCTGCAAAATTTAATTGTTTCTATTTTCCAAAATATATACAAACTAGTAGCCTAATTTCAACCACCATGACAGTAGTGGTTATTAAGTGTGTCCCTTGTGTTGGGTGTTCACCAACGCTAATCAATGATGCACACCAGGCTGGGCTGACATAGTTTTATTTGTGACCTGCAATGGGCATGGCAACCACAGTGTCAATCTTTATACATGCCTTAATCAGCATACAACTAAGGAAACAGACTAGTATTAGTATAGCTAAGATTAGGCTTCAGAAGCATAACTATTAAAATACTTTACATAACTATTAAAGTCCATCTGGGGCATAGTGGTCTCTGTAACATGTATTTCAAGGCAATAAGAGTGAATGTGAACTGCTACAACACTTTACGGTATTATTTGAAGTTTACTTAGCTGAATGTCTAAAGCTGTACTTTCCACGGCAGTGTGCAGACACCTCTGCTGAGACTGCGTTGAAATGCATATATATAAAGGAGCTGCAATATGCTGATGGACAGGCAGGTGACGACAGACCCATTTAGCAGGAATTTCACCAAATGTATGGTGGTGGCAGCATGATGGGGGCAGCATCATGCTATGGGGGTGCTTCTTAGTGGCAGGGAAAGTGAAGTTGTCAGAATGATGGATGAAAAAAGGATGAATACATCCAAATACAGATCTTGAAGAAAACCTACTCCAGAGTGCATGACCTCAGACTTGGACCTTTCAGCACAAAAACGAGCCAAAGCGTACAACCAAGAATGTGCTGGGCTGGGCTGTCAACTACAGCTCAGAGTTAAACCCAGTAGAACACCTGTGGAGAGGCCTGAAGATGGCAATTCACAGTTGCTTCTCATACAATCTTATTGAGTTTAGGAGAATATTCCAGGAAGTATGGGAGAAACTGCCAAAATGTAGGTGTGCAAAGCTTATAGAACCTTACCCAAGAAAACTTGAAGTTGTAATTGCTGCTAAAGGTGCACTGAACAAATATCTATATATTTGGACATTGACAATTTTTTTTTTAATTTTAGCTGTCTACCACAGTATATTATAGTTGATTAAATAATGAATATGAATTCAAAGTTCAGATTTTTGGTTTAATTTGAGGGTATTCAAATCTGGTGAATGGTGTAGGAATTACAACACTTTTTATAGATTCTTGTCATGCCATTCATGCCATGATGTTAATACTGCCATATTGAATTTTATGCCATTCATTATGGTTTGTCCATAACATGCAAACGAATTTGCTATTAAAGCTGACAATCAGGAAGTGAAGTTATGTGTGACATATTTTGACCAAATGTTGTAGATAACTGAAGAACCTCATCCTAAGGGTCTCCAAGAAAATTTGTCTGAATTCACCTCTAGGTGGCACTATTACCTGCAAATTTGCAAAACTGCTCATAAATGGAACTGCACAACATCAAATCAAGATTGTTGTCTCTATTGATTCCCTTGAAGTTTCTGAGTGTTCGTGATCTAAAGAATTTTTTGCTTTTCCAAATAGGATGTTGGCAATTTTGAATTTTAAGAAAAATTATTTTTGCTTCTTCTATCACAAATTTTGATAACCATGAAATTTGGAAGAGACATTCGTGACACCAACCTGAACAAATCTGTTTCTCAAATTTTAAATATAATGGATGGTTTGTCCATAATGCTCAAATGAATTTGACAGTGAAGTTTCCAAACAGGAAGTGAGGGCATATCTGAGCAGTGATGTAACATATTTTGACTTTGACCCTGTAGAAGAGTAAATGACCTTGTCCTAAGGGACTCTAAGAATTTTTGTCTAAATTCCCTGTAGGAGGCACTATAATGCACAAGTTAGTGAAACTGATCATGATCACAGCTTCAGACTGGGGTAGTTTAACCATGTTTTCTATATGTAATACAGATGTCAGTATTAAATTGAGGGCGTAATCAAAATATGTTACACCATTGCTGAGATATGCCCTCACCTCCTGTTTGGCAACTTCTAATGGGTCAGACACATTATGTTTTGATTAACCCCTAGAATGGACAGATATGCTGTTCTCAAAGGGTCATACATGTTATCAAAATTAATATTAAAGTCACCAACTGTATTGTGCACAACCAGGTTTGAGATGAGCTCTGCAAATTCATGGAGAAATTCAGAATACAGCCCTAGGGCTCTGTAAATACTAATTATTGGAAACAACTGGGTAGACCTGTTTTTGTGGCTATGTATGTTATGTTAGTATAAAGGAATTTAATTGAGTTGAATTCATGTCCAGGTTTTTGTGTAATGCCTAGAATATCGTTATAAATAACTGCAATGCGTCCTCTTCTGCCAGTTTGAGGAGGGTGATGTATATAGCTGTATCCAGGAGGACTAGCTTTATTTACATACTCATTTGGTCTAATCCAAGTTTCTGATAAACACAGTATGTTAAATCCCAGATCAGTAATAGTTTTGTTTTCAGATAGTTGCTTCAGATGTAAGAAATTTATAATTTGGTACTTCTAGCTTTAGATCAAAGATGCTGGCTATACATTCAGTATGATCAAATTTTATGTCAATTAGGTTACTAAAACTTTCTAGGTGAGTATTTCTAGGTTCAGGCCTTGGCTCTGGATTGTCACTGAATATCTAGGTCTGCTCTGAGATTATGAACTATGTTACAAGAAATGAGAGCAGCACCTTCATGAGTGGGATGGATACTGCCCTGCCCTAGAAGGCCAGCCTTGCTCTCAAAACTACTCTAATGACCTATAAAGCCCACATTGTTTGCGGAGCACCATCAAGACATCCAGCAGTTCAGTGACCATGACCTGCTCTAAGCTACACTGGATGGGGCCAGAGCATACTACGGCATCAGACATTGCCTCTGCTAATTTACACACCTCTGCAATGTTAACTTCAGGCTGAGTAAGGAATATATCTTTAGCTCCTACATGGATAAATAAATTAAGAAATGAAGAGGTGGCATAAAGGGAAAGTGAAAAATACAACAAATTAACATGAAAGTGCAGAAATTACTGATGATAAAAAACATTTAGTTTAAATGCTGACACAGGGGAGAATCTCCTGGCAAATGATACTGTTTTATAGATTGAGAGTTTAAGACCTTCCTTTCAATAAAAGCTAGTGAGCTGTTAGAACTGTTCTTTAATTGTTATAGAGCAGTGAGTTAAACTTAGAAGTCAGTGAAGGTACACTATATGGCCAAAATTATGTGGAAACCTGACAATTACACATGTTGGATAACCCATTCCAAAACCATGTGCATTAATATGGAGTTGTCTCCCCTTGCCCCCCTTTGAAGCTATAACAGCTTCCACTCTTCTGTCAAGACTTTCTTCACGATTTTGTAGTGTGTCTGTGGGAATTTGTGCCCATTCAGTCAAAAGAGCTCTTTTGAAATCAGACACTTATATTGGGTGAGATGGCCTGGCTCATAACCCATGTTCCAAATCATCCCAAAAGTGTTTGGTGGGGTTGAGGTCAGGGCTCTCTGCAGGCCACTGGAGCTCCTCCACACCGAGCTCGTCAAATCATGTCTTTATGGACCTCGCTTTGTGCACAGTGACATTGTCAGGCTGGAACAAGAAAGAGCCTTCCCCAAACTGTTGCCACAAAGTTGGAAGGATACAGTTGTCTGAAATTTCTTTGTGTGCTGATGTGCTAACATTGCCTTTCACTGGAACTAAGGGACCTAGTCCAAACCCTGAAAAACAGCCCCAGGCCCTTATCCTTCCACTACTGAACTTTACTGCTGGCACTATGCATTCTAGTAGGTAGCGTTCCCTTGGCATCGACCAAACCCAGATTCATCCATCAGACTGCCAGATAGTAATACATGATTCATCACTCCAGAGAACATGTTTCCACTGCTCCAGTGATGGCATGCTTTACAGGTCTTGTGCTGATGTTGCTTCCAGAGGTAGTTTGGAGCTCTGTAGTGAGTGATGCGGCAGAGGATAGGCGATTTTTACATGCTGTGCACTTCAGCACTCAGTGACCCTACTCTGTGAGTTTGTGTGGTCTTCTGCTTCATGGCTGAGGTGTTGTTGCTCCTAGACACTCCACAATAATAGCACTTACAGTTGAATAGCGCAGATCTAGCATGGCAGAAATTTCATGACTTTTGACAATGGTGGCATCCTATGACAGTGCCAAATTTGAAGTCACTGAGCTCTTCAGTATAACTAATTTGTAATTAGTTTTCAGTTTCATAACTTAGGAACTGTCTATTGTTTAAAAATAAGACTCACGTCCTTAGGAACAGAAGGGACTACCGTTTCCAAACTTTTGTCCAAAGTCTTACTCAGTAATCCAGTTTTGAAAAAATGTTCATCACTGTGTTCCAAACACAATCCTTGCACTTGAATTTATGATTTTAATTACAGTTGAAAATAAATGTTTTGTTTTGAACAGCTGTTGTTCAGACCTTATCTTTTGTCTCTGTCTGTGAGCGTGCGTATTGATGTCATTAATTTGAAGGTTACAGCAGCTTAATTTTTTTCCAAGTGTAAATAACTGATGTCAGGAATAAACAGTAATAATGTCTCTCCTTTCTACTGTTCTAGATTTACATGGTGAGCCTGTCTGCATCCTGAGCTCCTCAGCAAAACAGGGAGCTGAACTCCTCAAAGTAGAGTATTTTAAGGTATGGATTATTTTTACCCTCTGTGTTACTCTATATTCCTTCCCTATTGTTTTGATTTTGAACTCTTACTTAGCAATGAATTGACCTCTACATTCTGAGCATTTTACCCTAGAATCTCCAGATTACCTCGCAACATTCAAAAATAATTTAAGGCAATAAGGCATTGCTAAAAAAGCCAAATACCCCCAAATAACCCCTGTGACACTTTCGTGGGTTGGGTCGGGAATGAGGAGACAGGAATCAGGGTTGGAACAACTCAAATAGACTATTTTTTTCTCTTTTACTTTCACTTTTCACCTATTCTTACATAGAATTGGAAAATTCCTCCTGCAACTTGGCAACCTCTGTGATTTGGGATGGTAAGAGGTGGTCTACACAAGGGACAGGGGTGGATCGAGCCGCCATTTTTAGAGTTACCTCCAGTCCTAACTCTTCACTCTCCAGTATGACCATCTCTAAAGCTACGGGAACCACCTCTATCCATGGTTTAAGGAGATTGAGGTGGTAAATCTGCTCCGCCCTGCCTCTATCCGCTTGCCTTACCTCATAGTTGGCAACCCGACTCGCGTGTGACCTTGAAGGGCCCTTGCCACTTGGCGAGCAACTTGGAGCTCTATGTGGATAATAAAATCAGCACTTTATCTCCCTGTGAAAAATCCCGTAGCTGAGTACCCATTATACAGTCGGGACTGTTGTGCTTGAGCCTCATGCAAATTCTTCTGTGTTATGTGACTCAAGGTGTGAAGTTTTGCCCTCAAGTCCAGAACACATTGAATTTCACTTTTGCTGTTACAAGGTCCCTCCTAATTTTCCCTAATGATGTCCAAGACACAACGAGGCTTGCGCCCATACGATAAGTCAATTGGGGAAAACCCCATGGAGGCTTGCGGGACCTCTCGAACTGTAAATAATTGGGGCTCAAGTCTTATCCCAATTCCGAGCATCATCATGAATGAATTTACGAATCATATTCTTAAGTGTTTGATTAAACCTTTTGACCAGCCCATCCGTCTGCGGATGGTAAACACTGGAAAGAATTGGTTTGATCCCCTGAATTTTGTACAGCTCGCGAAGAGTGTGTGATATAAAGGCTGTGCACTGGTCAGTCAAGATCTCTTTAGGGATCCTAACTCGTGGGATAACATGGAAGAGAGCCTCCACAACACTGTGTGCTGAGATGTTGTGGAGAGGCACTGCTTCTGGGTATCGCATTGCATAGTCCACTAAAACTAACACAAAGTGATGACCTTGTGCAGTCTGTTCTAATGGCCTGAAAAGGTCCATACCAATTCTTTAGAAGGGGACCTCAATTAAGGGTAATGGGCACTTTTGGGGTGGCTGGCGGATTCACCAGCTGACATTCACGACATGCCACACCACCTACGAACATCGCCGCGAATGCCTGGCCAATAGAAACGGGCCATGAGACGATTCAGTGTTTTCTCCTGCCCTAAGTGCCCCGCCATCGGATTATGGTGACCCGCCTGGAATAACGTATCCCGATGGCTCTTCAGGACCAACAATTGGGTCATTTCCTCCTTGGCCTGTGTGTCCTGCCTAACTTAGTATAACCTATCATTAATAATTGCGAAATAGGGGAAGAAGAGCGCAATGTTGGGCTGAACCCACTGACCATCAATCACTTTCACTTGGTTGAAGGTGTGCCTGAGGGTTTTGTCCTGTGTCTGCTCCAAAGGGAAATCCCCGGAGGGAGGTGGGGCAGGGCCCTCCTCAACCTCCATGTCTTCCAGACGCAGAGCTGACACTAACGGCCCAGGCAGTGCCTCCCCAGCCAACACAGGATGCTGCGGGCCCCATCCATACACATTCCTCTCAGCAATATCTGAAATGCCGGCCAATTTGTTCCCAAAATCAGTGGATGGGTGAAGCAGGGACTACCTGCTGCCACTAATGTATGTTTTTGTCCCCTGAATTGGATTGTGATGAGCACCAACATATACTCATTAACATCCCCGTGCACACACCTCACCTTCACCAAACGTGCATTTCCCAATGCCTCACCTTTGACCAGGCAGTGGTGGATTGAGGTTTAGTTACAGCCCTTGAACCCCTTGAACACTCACCGGTATACAGTACGTCTCAGCTCGATCAGGTTCGAGGGAAAATGGCCCCCGTTTTCAGGGTGCAGGGATGGGGGAAGGCGGGGAGAAAGAGGGGAAGCGTGGGAGAGAGAGAGAGAAAGACAGAAAGAGAGAGAGAGGGAGAATGGAGGGGCTCACCAGCTCGAAATACACAGCCAAGTAGTCTTCTGCCAGCTGGAACACCTTGTCTAGCAATGCCAGTGGCACTGGACCCATTTCGACAGGTGTCTCAGAGCTGTTGGGTGAATGCAAACAGGCGAAGAAGCTCGCTGAGGGTCAGCGAGCAAAAGCGCTGACGGTGCTGTTCTCGGGTGCGGATGACCCTGTAACAATGTGCCTCAGTAAGACCCTAGTTACAAGAAATACACACAGTTCGAATGCTCAGTATGAGGTAGTGTAATGAAAACAGCTGAGGTAACAAGGACACCCTTCCACACTCTAAGGTGTATTAAACACAAAAGCAGTGTGGTTTAACAAGTTACAAATACAAATATCCCAGTGTGTATATATATATATATATATATATATATATATATATATATATATATATATACACTATATACAGTATGTATGTATATATATATATATATATATATATATATATATATATATATATATATATATATACACTATATTACCAAAAGTATTCGGTCACCTGCCTTGACTCACATATGAACTTAAGTGCCATCCCATTCCTAACCCATAGGGTTCAATATGATGTCGGTCCACCTTTTGCAGCTATTACAGCTTCAACTCTTCTGGGAAGGCTGTCCACAAGGTTGAGGAGTGTGTTTATAGGAATTTTTGACCATTCTTCCAAAAGCACATTGGTGAGGTCACACACTGATGTTGGTCGAGAAGGCCTGGCTCTCAGTCTCCGCTCTAATTCATCCCAAAGGTGTTCTATCGGGTTCAGGTCAGGACTCTGTGCAGGCCAGTCAAGTTCATCCACACCAGTCATCCATGTCTTTATGGACCTTGCTTTGTGCACTGGTGCACAGTCATGTTGGAAGAGGAAGGGGCCCGCTCCAAACTGTTCCCACAAGGTTGGGAGCATGGAATTGTCCAAAATGTTTTGGTATCCTGAAGCATTCAAAGTTCCTTTCACTGGAACTAAGGGGCCAAGCCCAACTCCTGAAAAACAACCCCACACCATAATTCCTCCTCCACCAAATTTCACACTCGGCACAATGCAGTCCGAAATGTACCGTTCTCCTGGCAACCTCCAAACCCAGACTCGTCCATCAGATTGCCAGATGGAAAAGCGTGATTCATCACTCCAGAGAACGCATCTCCACTGCTCTAGAGTCCAGTGGCGGCGTGCTTTACACCACTGCATCCGACGTTTTGCATTGCACTTGGTGATGTGTGGCTTGGATGCAGCTGCTCGGCCATGGAAACCCATTCCATGAAGCTCTCTGCGTACTGTACTTGGGCTAATCCGAAGGTCACATGAAGTTTGGAGCTCTGTAGCAATTGACTGTGAAGAAAGTCGACGACCTCTTTGCACTATGCGCTTCAGCATCCGCTGACCCCTCTCCGTCAGTTACGTGGCCTACCACTTCGTGGCTGAGTTGCTGTTGTTCCCAAACTCTTCCATTTTGTTATGATAAAGCTGACAGTTGACTGTGGAATATTTAGGAGCGAGGAAATTTCACGACTGGATTTGTTGCACAGGTGGCATCCTATGACAGTTCCACGCTGGAATTCACTGAGCTCCTGAGAGCGGCCCATTCTTTCACAAATGTTTGTAAAAACAGTCTGTTTGATTTTTTGATTTAAGTGCTTGATTTTATACACCTGTGGCCAGGCCAAGTGATTAGGACACCTGATTCTGATCATTTGGATGGGTGACCGAATACTTTTGGTAATATAGTGTATATATATGTATATATATATATATATATATATATATATATATATATATATATATATATATATATACAGTCAGATCCAGAAGTATTTGGACAATGACAGTGAAAATGGAAGTACTTTGCTTAAAATGGCTGTAATTCCTAAATGGTAAATGCCATATTTTTTGGAACCTCTTAAAATAAAGCTGAAAGTCTACACTTCCATCACATCTTGATTGTTTTATTTCAAATCCATTGTGGTGGTATATAAAGGCAAAATCACAAAAACTCTCTTATTGTCCAAATACTTCCTGACCTGACTGTGTGTGTGTATATATATACCTGTGGACCCTAATTATAATTAATAAAAAAAAATTAGTTCAATGCAAGTATACAAACTAATCCCATATGTGGCATTGCTACAACCCGTTGCAATATTGCCCGCCTCAGGTCCGGGTATTCCAGCACTTTCGCAACTGGTAGCTGCTGGGCCACAAGCTGGGCTTCCCTCGACAAGAGCGGCAGCAAGCAGACCATGTACTTTGAGTCAGGCCAGCCACATGCTTCTGCGGCTTGTAGTTCCAGGAACGCTTCTGAGTCATCCAGTGGTCCCATTTTCGAGAGCGTGACGTGGGGCATGGCCGTGGCGGCCACCGGGGCTGCTGCAGGAGTACCTGCCGGTCCTCTGCTTGAGCTTGGAGCAAGGCCTGGAAGCACTGTTCCTGCTCCATGCGCTCCTCAGGGAGGACCTGTTGTTGCATCTGGTGGATGCTGGCGAGGGTCTTGACAATCTCAGTGAATGGCGAGGACCCCATGATGGCGAACCTTCCTCAGACTCCCGGGTTTCGGCACCAGTGTGACACTTCCCTGGGTTGGTTCAGGAATGAGGAGACGGGAGACAGGCTTAGGACAACTCAAATAGATTCTTTATTTCTCACTTTCTTTTACTTTTGCTTTTCAGCTTTTCATTGCACACACATGGCTCTATGCTGCTCCGCTCTCTCTCCCGTGGCTCTCGTCTCTCCCCTCTTTATCCTTGCCACCGCTTACTGAAACACAGAACACTCGTTAGCCAAATTCTGCACAAATGTGTGATCCTTACCAATCACCTTTTCTGGCTTTGCCCTCCATTCACAAACGGGTGTTCGACCACCTCCCCACTTCCACAACCCCCCAAACCACTATATATTCAAAAATATATTCAACAACAATATTATATATTCATTGACGTTATTATTTTTATATTGTATATTAAGGACAATTGTGTCCTTATTTTAGTATCCTACTCATTATTACATAATAATTGACATGTTTGTATTGTGCCATTTCAAACATGTGGTTTGTCATACAGGCTAATCGTGATGCGCCTAATTTTTCTACCATTTTCGAGAATACACAACAGAAGATGAAAGTACGTATACATTTTTTAAATGATATTGTAGTGGTTATGCTATAGTTTCATTGTGTTTTATTGAGTTAGAAAAGTAGTAATTATATTTACTGCATAAGTTTATTCGAACATCTGTGTGTGTGTGTGTGTGTGTGTAGATTATTTTCTCTTCTCTGGACCTGACTCTGCATACTGAGGCTCTTCTTTCTATCATGGACTTCATGTCTACTATCCTGTCCTGTAGTAGTTTGTCCTCACCTGAGAAAGAGAGCAAGATTAATGAAGGAACAAAAGCTACCCCAGCCAAATCCAGTATGAGTCCATGCACTAGCACAAAGATACATACTTCCATTGATGTACTTGCAGTAATTCAAATTAATTTACACCTAGTCTCTAAAGAAATCAGTCCAGGCCTTAAACTGACCCTGATTTTAACTATTTATGGGGAAAGGAAACTGTTTACCTAGTAGTATTTTTAAGCAAAAAAAAAAGAAAAGAAAAAAAGGGGGAAAAAGCAGATTACTGGGATATTTCTATATTTTTTTGCAATAACCCTAGAATTCTACTCCATATTTTTTGCACCCCTCTAAAAATGAACAAACATAAATAACAGTGAGTGATTTTTTTTATTATTTTAAAAGTTCCCTGTTTCGACTAACACATGTTCTACAATATAACGACGTGAGATTTTTGCATGAAAGGAGGCTAATGAAAATTTTGCCACCTCACATGCTTAGGACATCCTTTCATAAACTGAAATGTCATAGTCCAAAACATCTGTATTTGATGCCACCAACTTTTGTCGGAACAGTTTCAGTGGATCGCCCACGGTAGAACTGAAAATCAATTCTGCTTGACTAATCCAAGGGCCTCCTACAGTGTTTCTCAAATTGCAAATAACAAAAATGGAGTTTCCTCATCTCATTCATTACCAAAATCCAAAAAGTAGTTGTGAAGTTTAGATTTATGAATTTGATGAAAATGTTCAAGTAAACCTTGAGACTAAGGGTGATGAAACCTAGACATTTAATATTTAACTGCAAGCAATTTACTTATTACAAATTACTTAAGAAAATAGACATAAAGTGTAAATAAAGTTTGAACACTAGTCTGTCTGGATATATCTGGGTAGCCCAAAAACAGTGAAAAATTATCAAAGCCTTCACTGTGCCTAAGGTGCATAATGGAAGAGCTTCACGATACCAAGTAGCTGCGCACATTAAAGTCAACAGTTCATTTGCAAACTTGTATGACTGTGCTTGCATCATAGCACACACCAGTTTATCCTCAGCAGATAAAAGAAAAACTTGTTAGAAATCCCGTTATTGTGAGTCAGGAAAGAAACTATTGGTGATGTTTATTTGTGCCCTTGAAAAATATTCAGATAAATTTTTCTCTGCAGAAACATGCCTTCACAGTTACTGAGGGTAGAAGGAGTCAGGGTCAGGTACCCGGCCTGGCATCCTGTCAGGCTAGTGAGAGAGCAAAGGGGACTATTAGGTATGGCTTTGTCCTGTAGAGGTTTAAGAGGTTGTACAGTGAGGGGAAATAAATATTTGTACACTTTCGTTTTTGTTATTAAATTTACTTCCAGTGCATACAGTCAGGTCCATAAACATCTGGACGTTGGCAAAGTTATTGTTATTTCAACTGTCTCCACAGTTATTGTATATTGGAGCTGTATATTGTGTACAGTATATTGGAGCTGAAATTAAAAAAATGACTTTCAGCCTTAATTTTGTAATTACATCCAAATTGGGTGAACGGTATAGGAATTACAGCACTTAACTGTAACTGGTCAAACTAACATAATCATAAATTAAATTGTCAATGACTGCTTGATGTCTGGAACCCATGTACATCACCAGACACTGGATTTGTAGTTGTCTTCAGTTTCTGCCTCTTCTTGGGGCATTTTTCCAGCAAGTAAAATGCAAGTCAATGTCCATCTGCTCTGTGAAGCACCATCCAATGAGTTTTGAAGCATTTGGCTCAATTTAAACTGATAATATAGCCCTACACTTCAGAATTTATCCTGCTGCTTTTGTCAGCAATCACATCATCAGTAAATACAAGGGAACTTTTTCCATTGGCAGCCATACACGCCAGTGTCATAAGATTTCAGTTTGGATGATTTAATTGTCTGTCAGAAAATGTGGTGCCTGCAGCTTTAACTTGACAAAAGAAAATTGTGTTGTATATTGTGGTACTTGTTCCCTTTTAGCCTATTTTGTAATCATATGGCCAACTTAATAGCCTATGCTGAGTTCAGTGCAGGGCAACAGATCATCATTTTCTGATGCTTTAGTGCAATATCTCAAGAAAGACTGGTTGAATGTTTGTAGGATTTATAGAAAATAAATTTCCTTCAATAGCTTCCTTCCTGTTTTCATACAAAGATATGACTTTCATGTTAAGGACCTCAAAGCCCATTTTTGGCTGGTATGATTTTTGCCATTGGTCCATCTGTGCATCTGTAAGTGTACATTTCTCGTTAGGCCGATATCTCAAGAATGAGTGGTTGAATGTTTGTAGGATTTATATGGAATTATCATTGTAACCAGTAGTTGAACTGATTAGTTTGTGAAATTTAAATCTAAACAAGGTCTCATCAAGGTCAAATGTCTGAAATAGTTTTTCTTTAATAGCTTCCTTCCTGTTTGTCATTCAGAAATGTTACTTACACCTTCATGTTCAGGAACTCAAGGCCCATTTTTTGCCATCCATCCATCTGTCGCTCTGTCTGTCTGTGCATCCATCCATCCATGTGTCTGTCTGAGATTCTCATTAGTGTGATATTTCAAGAAATAGTGGTTGAGTGTTTGTTGGATTTACATGGAATGTTCATTGTAACCAGCACCTGAACTGATTAGATTTTTGGAATTGATCCAAACAGGGTCAAGGTCACTGCAATCAAGTTTTTGTAGTTTACATATCTATGAGAGTTAGCCCTCCTTAACAACACATAGCAATGACATTCCTCTGTCCATCTTGCACCTGCACTTACCCAAAATAATCTCACCTACTGAGGTCCTCTTCGTGGTGCAGGCTTACAGTATGACCTGAATATTCAATGATATAAAAATGAATTAAAACCAGTAATGCTCTGGAAGGATGACGGTTTGTTTTTATTTATGAATTATTTTAAATGGGTTTTTGAGAGAAGATACTATTATATTAAAATCATTTAAAAATATTTGTTAAAGCAAAGAGTAATAGTTTTTTCCAGTTGTTTAATGGGAAATTAAAAATTGTGTTTGTTGCCCATTCTCCTGAAGGGTGCTAGTAATTATGGAGTTGACTGATTACTGATTACATTTTAATGTTTACATACATGAAGCAGCATCTTTATTACTGTTCCATCTGCAGTGAGGTGCCATTATGAAGGAGACATCATTGATCTGAAAATCCTTGTGCAGCTGGGGGCCTTCAACATGTTACTATGTGACCAGCACTGCAACATTGCTGACATGAAGATTCGGGGTCAGATTTATATAATCTTGTACCTGTTATGCTAAAAGTGACAATTTGCCACAATTTTCAGATTCTTTTTGTGGTTGCATCTATTATATCTAAAAATTGATCAATATTTGAGAACTGGATGAGTGTCTGATTACTATTTACCAAGCCTTATCATCAGCTACGATTGCCGTGCCACTAAACATTCATTAAATCTCTCTCAAACACCCATCTAGATCTACATGGGTCTCTCTTGATGAAGGAAAGTGAAACACACATGTCTGCTAGACTGCATGATTTTGTTGTCATTAATTTAGACCCAGAAGCAGTTCACAAAAAGGTAAGTCATCAGTGCTAATGCCTGACTTTCTTTAGACACATTATACAGGATAACTATCATTAGAATCTAACGTTTTATGCACCTTTATTCACCATGTATTTGTGTTTTTTTCTAGGTTGTCTGTATTGTGGATGATGAAGTATTCAGCTTTAATATGAGTCTAACCCCTAAAGCCACAGAAGGTGAGGGATACACAGACACCTCAAAAGTGGATGGAAAGGTCAAGCTCAATGTGGGCTGCATTCAAGTAGTCTATCTACAGAAGTTTGTCATGATATTGGTGGTAAGTTTGAACTTTAATTATACACTTACTGGCTAAACAATTTGCAATTATTTAATAAAATTCACAGATTATTACACAGATTATTATGATTTTTTGTTGTTAAAGAGTTGTTATTTTTCATAGAAATATTTTGGCATCATTAGGATTGTTGGTGTAGAATGTTCCAAAAAGCAAATTGAGTCCCATTAATTCTGATTCTTTCTGAATGTATCCATGCTAGAAATTCAGTAATAGCTTTCAAATGGCCAAGGAGGCTTTAAGTGTGGCCACAGCACAGGCAGCGGAAAAAGCAGTGTCCAGTGTAAGGGACTTTGCTCAGAAGAGTTTCAGAATCTCCATGGACATTAGACTAAAGGCCCCACTCATCATCATCCCTCAGTCATCCATGTCTCACAATGCTGTGGAGGTTGACCTAGGTCTCATCACTGTGCGGAACAGCTTCTCTCTGCTTCCAGTAGAGAATTGTCCATTGCCTGCTGTCATAGATAACATTGACCTGGAGCTAACCCAGCTTAAGCTGTCCAGGTGAAAACTGTTTTAAAGTATCATGGTTATTCTTAAGGTTTTCTTCGTCCATCACTATTGGCACAGTTTGGGTGTTTTCTGTAATTTTTTAATATGGTATGGGTTTTATAATAATCTTAGAATCTTTATGGAGGAAGATGTAAATAAACCTAGTTCTGAGCTCCTACAACCAGTGAACCTGGTCCTGTCGGTCAGACGTAACCTTGCCGCTACCTGGTACCATAAGATGGCTGCCCTTGAGGTAGATGGAGATCTGAAGCCCATGGAAGTGAGTCCTTATTTTCCACCTGTGAATATCTGCTAGACAATTTCTAATGTAGTTCAAACATGATATTTTTGGTATGTGGCATGGATGGTTATTCTATGATGGTTAGATTTAGTTTATTACAATTAAAGGTCAAAATTTTGTAGATCTCCAATATGTACACAAGAACTATAGCAACTATAGAGTCAGTGCTAAAAGGTTCTCTCTTATTTTGTTGCAGGTAGCTTTGAGTCAGGATGACCTGGTTCTCTTATTAAAGATTCTGATGGAAAACATTGGAGAGGCCAGCAGCATTCAACCATACATCAGCCCAGATCCAGGAATAAAACAGGCAAATGTGCCTGCCAGATCTTGCACACATAATGGTAACAGATACACAGCTTCTTATAAAATAGTCTTAACTTTTTTTTTAATGGTCTTTTAATGTTCTTCCATGCTTCTAAGCAAAGGGCCACTTCTGAATACTGTACTGTCTGTGTGTGTATGTAGTCTCTGAGAATGTTGTAGGAAGACAGCCAGAGAGCAAATCAGCAGAGAATGAACTGGTGGAGACTGTGAATTTCAGTTTCAATGTTGAGTCACTTGGTCTGGTACTGTACAACAACGATCCCACCCAGGTGGGTGTTCCTACTAATCACAAGCCATGTTTATATGCTTACATTTGTCATGAGTGATTCTCTCTCTCTCTCTCTCACCTGTTTATAGCCTGGTGTGCATCATGAGCGTTTGTGTATAGGAGCGTTTATGTTACATAAGATAACTGCTTCTGGTAAGTTGTTCAATGACAGCAGTCTGGAGGTTTCTAGTATTCTCACCACCTGCACCCTAGATGACAGGAGGAGCAGCCTTGAGCGAATCACATCCAGGTACACAGATCTACTTATATACAACCCACATGTCTTTTAAAGTAAATACTTACATAATGTGTTGTATTTTGCAAGATGACACTTTGTTTTGAACTGGTGAGTATCTTTTTATCGTTTTATCTCTTTGATGGTCAGAATGCTGAAAAAGCGTGATGACAGCTCAGATGCCATGATTGACTTGACATACTCACAGAACAGAGATGAACGCTCTGTGGTAGCTGTGTTCCAGAAACTGTATCTCTGTGCCAGCATGGAGTTTCTCATGGCTGTGGCTGACTTCTTCATCCATGCTCTGGCCAAGTCCCAGGGCACAGTGTCAGACAAACCAAGACCATTCCCACGCAAACAGATCTCAGAGCAAATGGCCCAGGGTGAACTGAATGCAGGTACTGGAAGTTCATAGAATCATTAACCAAACACTATTTCCCATACTGCATGTACTGTTTGTATTTTGCATTTGAACAACACCTGGGATTGAGCTTGACTGGGAGAATTTGTACCAAGGTTCCGCAGTTGAGTTTCTTTTAGAGCTCCTCAGCAATAATAAGAAATAGACATTTAATGATTTGCATGCTTCATAATTCATGTGTGTATTTTCATTATTTCACATACTGAGATAAGTATATTGTGATTCTGTCTTAGTTCAGAAAGACCTATTGTATATTCGTGTCTTGGTGTTTGTAGCCACAGCCCAGAAGACCATGCTGCGTGCCATTGTGATAGATCCGGAGGTGGTGTTTGTGGCAAATCTAATGAAAGCAGAAGCTCCTGCTTTAGTGGCTTCTTTCCAGTGTGATTTCAGTCTGTTCTCTGAAGAGGCAGCTCAGGTCATGAAAGTCAACCTTAAGGGTCTCAAAATTCTTGCCTGCCCATTCATAAGGAACAAGGACAGCAAGGCCGTAACCACTGTAAATTTTTTATTTGTTCTTTAACTGTTCACTATTAAAGTGTTTATTAATATGTGTAAAATTATATTTGTTATAGTATTTTTTAATATGCTATATTTTTTCACCAGGTGCTTAGGCCATGTTCTGTTCTCCTTGAAACCAAAATTTCAGCCAGTGGTCCATTCACTGGCTCTGTCACTGTAGATGAAGTCATTGTAAAAGTGAGTAGAACTGTGTACTCAAACTCACCTAGATGAGTTTTCCTTGTGTAGAATTGCTTTGAAATGTTTAGTGCATTTTCCTTTTTGCACAGATCTCACCAATCATCCTCAACACTGTCCTGACCATCACTGCAGCCATGACCCCTAAGCCCAAGGAGGAGGTGGTCAATCAGAAGCCTGTTGAGCTGAGCACACTGTGGGCTGTAAGGGACATCTACTCCTGCAACTTCTGGTTCCTGGATGTTGAGACTGCAACTGAGGTGAATGAGAGATTCCAGGAGGTACACAGCAGCAAAAAGGTCGAGACATTTAGAGCTGATGTGAAGGTGGTGCAGGTGACTCTGGAGTCCGGCCAGGGCCACCACACTGTTCCCCTGCTGCTGGCTGAGTCGTCACTGTCTGGCTGTGCACAAAACTGGTCTTCTTTGCTCAGTGTGTCTGCAGATATGACACTAGAGGTATGTATCCTTGCATCGTCCTCTCCAGTACTATTGGGATCCTTCATGAAATTAAGCAAATTGTGCTATACTAACAGTTTTATTTTAATAATAATATTTTTAAAACCTTTAACATGTTTTTGTGCTGCTTTCAAAATTATTGACACCCCCACACTTAATATTATATTAATAATATTATATTATTAAAGCTTACCCTGAAAAGAATAATAGCACTGAATCTCTTCCAGTAATGTATAAAATGGTTAAAGACACAAGTGTACAGTGATCGTGGACCATCAACACACCATGTGTGTTGTTTTAATTAGGCTTGCATTGATACTGATACTGGTGTCAGGTGTCAACCTGATACCATGCTTATTTACTCTTACTTGTAATAGATGCCCCAATGCCAGGTGAGACTATATGTGGTAAGGCTAGTGTACATTGCCATGTTGATGAACCGAAGAGATGACGTAACAGTGATTTGGACTTATTTCATGATTAATGATGGCAATCAAAGTGAAGCAGACTGCAAACTGTGCTCTGTGAAAATATCAAGAGGAGGTAATACAGTGTCCTCCTACAATACAAGTAACCTGGTAAAACATCTTAAACATTAAAACACTAGGAGTTCATTGCTAGTGGCACACAGCAGCAGAGAAGCATAAACAGTGCTAAATAATGTTTTCAGTCATGTCCCTGATTGGTTAATACAAAAGGCCATTTCACACACACAAGACCCAAGCAATTTCATTTCATTTTATTTATTTAATTTATTATTTTATTTTTTCACTTATATGTTATATTTCCACATATTTTCACTTATATTTTTTCACATGTATGCATAAGTGCATATAAACATAAACTCAGGCTTACACACCGTACAATTTCAATTCTTAAGGCAATGATTCAATATTTGATATTTGATTCCACTGAATTTGCTATGCCACGATGAGATTTATTAGCCTCTGATTGATATATGAACAACTTTGTTCAGAATCTTGGGTAGGCCTACCGATAATTTGCAGATGATGATGATGTAGAGAAAGATTAGATTAGATTAGATTAGCTTCAACTTTATTGTCATTACACATGTATAAATACAGAGTAACGAAATGCAGTTTAGCATCTAATCAGAAGTGCAAAAAGCAGCAAGTGCAGTATGTACAGTATAAACAGTGTGTATAAACAGTAGTAAATAACGGAATGTACAATATGAAGAGTAGCAAATAAACATAATGTACAGTTAAGAGCAGTTATGTACAGACAAAGGCAGTGAGAGATAATTGGAATTAAATTAAGATAGTGCAAGAATATACAGATGTAATATGTACAATATACATATGTGCTATACTAATACCAATATGCAGATGTAGTATGAACTAATATACATATGTGCTATACTAATCTACATATGTGCTATACTAATCTACATATGTGCTATACTAATCTACAGATAAGCAATTGAAAGATCTGGTAAGAACAATATGTACAAGTACAGAGATCAGAGATGAGGTATGAAGATATATATATACAGTGAGATATAGTTATATACAGTTCAGTGGGGGACAGAGTTCAGTAGGGAGACAGCTGTAGGGAAAAAGCTGTTCCTAAACCTGCTGGTTTTGGTCTTGAGGCTCCTGTAACGCCTCCTGGAGGGGAGGAGCTGGAAAAGACTGTGGGCAGGATGGGAGGAGTCCTTAAGAATGTTGCGTGCCCGGCGTAGACAGCGTTTCTTCTGGACCACCTCAATAGCAGGTAGTGGAGTCTTTGTGATGCGTTGGGCGGTTTTCACCACCCTCTGCAGTGCCTTCCGGTCTGCAATTCCCATACCAGACTGTGATACAGTTGGTAAGGATGCTCTCAATCGCACAGCAGTAAAAGTTGCTCAGGATGTCAGCGGAGAGGTGGTTTTTCTTTAGTGTCCTCAGGAAGAAGAGGCACTGATGAGCCTTCTTGATCAGGCTGGAGGTGTTGGTTGACCAGGACAGGTTCTCTGAGATGTGGGTCCCTAGGAACTTGAAGCTGGAGACACGTTCAACAGCCATGCCATTGATGTGGATGGGATCATGTGGCACGCTCTTCTCCTTCCTGAAGTCCACAATGAGCTCCTTGGTTTTGCTAGAGTTGAGAAGCAGGTTATTGTCAGCGCACCATGCAGCTAAGTGCTCCACCTCTGCCCTGTAGTCAGACTCATCGTTGTCACTGATGAGCCCAATCACCTTGGTGTCATCTGCAAACTTTATGATGGAGTTAGATCCACACACAGGCATGCAGTTATGACTGAACAGGGAGTAGAGGAACGGGCTCAGCACACAGCCCTGGGGTGCGCCAGTGTTGACTGTGATGGTGGTGGAGCAGTTGTGGCCTGACCTAACATTCTGAGGTCTGTTGGTCAGGAAGTCCGTGATCCAGGTGCAGAGGGAGGGACTGATGCCAAGATCCCCAAGTTTAGTGATTAGCTTGGAGGGAATGACTGTATTGAATGCTTAGCTGAAATCAACAAACAGCATCCTTGCGTATGTGTTCTTGTTCTCCAGGTGGGAGAGCACACAGTGCAGTGCTGTGGACACAGCATCCTCTGTGCTTCTATTGTTTCGATAGGCAAATTGGTGAAGGTCCAGTGTGGGGGGGCAGGCAAGTCTTGAGGTGAGCCAGGACCAGTCGCTCACAACACTGGGTGTGAGTGCTACAGGGCGATAGTCATTTAGGCACGCTGGAGAGAAGTGTTTCAGCACTGGCACAGTGGAGGTGGTCTTGAAGCACGCTGGTACTACTGTCTGGGCAAAGGACAGGTTGAAAATGTCTGTAAAGACGCCTGCCAGCTGCTCAGCGCATGCTCTGAGCACACGTCCAGGTATGCCATCAGGGCCAGCAGCCTTGCGTGCGTTGATTCTGCTCAGTGCATTATGGACGTCAGCGGAGGAGAGTGTGAGGGTCTGATGGTCATCAGAGGGTTCTGTATAGGCAGCCTTTTCTAACTCTGATACTATTAAAAGTATCAGAGTTACAGTCAAATCAATTTGTTAGCCTATTTAAACATCAGTTTAAAAATATTGTTTTATTGTTTGTTTATTGTTTGTTACTGTTTTATTGTTTATTGTAAACGTACAAAGTATAAAGAATACTCTGAACTAGTGGTTTGACAGAATACTGGTATGATGATGTACCAAAAAAAAAAAAAAACTTACAATATTTCCAGTTATGCTGCATTCTTTTTGAAATGAACTGGCTAATTTGTGTCCACAATGGCAAGAAATGTACAAAAAGCCCTTAAACACCAATTTTGATTTTGTGGGTACTTACAGTATATGGTACTATATATAAAGCTCAGTAATCTTTCTTTCCTTTTTGGCTGTGCAAAAATCAAAGCTGTCTACATTTCTTCTGTTGGCAGTCAGTATCTGAGCATACAGGAGTTATCTTGGCAGATATCTTGCCGTCATCCGACTCCTATGCACAATTGTTTTTGTTTGGGTTCTGTCTTTGCTTATTGTGTTAGTTTTCATAGGGTCCACTCAGGTCATGTTAAGTGATTTCTGAAGACAGCAGATCTGAAATGGTTGTGGGCATCTGGCGTAAAAGCCATTTGTTTATCAATTTGTTGTCCAAATAGCTTTTATGTCAGTACTCTCACCATAATGCAGTCACATGGCACAAGGCTTGGTATATGGGGCTGAGCAGTGTGGTCCTGTGGACTCAAACTTGAGCCTTTCAGACATCCATTACAGCCTGACTCTGTCACTTAATTACAAAGCTGGAGGACTCTCAGGAGAGAAACAGGGCCTGTAAACAGATTTAGCTGTGGATTTAGCTCCTTGAAAATGGTAAATTTCCAAGAAATTGTAGGCTCTTTTTCCAGGCTTATAAATACGAGTGTCCTAGAAAGTATGAGGGGAAAGAATCATTGAGGAGCAAGGGCATTTAAGAGCCAACAGTGCAGCATTTAATGCACATGGATGAGTTAAAATTCACCTATTTCTTGTGGTATTTACTATATTTAAAAAAAAAAAGCATGCTTGCAGCCAAAGTGCTTTTTCATTAACAGTTAATGGTATTGCTTCTCCTTTCATATTTGTAGATAATTATGGGGTGTATGTCCTTAGATTTGCACACACATACATTGGTTAAAAAGAAATTCTATGGCTGCTTGAACATGCATACATCCATAAGAGTCTATCAAGTAAAACTTTGATGAAGAATAAGTGCTGCTGATTTGGAATAAAAATGCCAGTATACCAAAATCATGATAATCATAGGTTGTATTATTATCATAAAGTGACTTAATCACAATATTCCCTTCCTGTTGTGAACTGAGGAGGTTTTCTTGATATCCCTGTTTCCCTATTTCAGGTGAACTATTTTAATGAGTCTCATGCCGTTTGGGAGCCCCTCATAGAGAGAGTTGATAACGGCAAACGCAGATGGAACCTTGGAATTGAGGTATTGTCTATTTAGTGGTTACATTGTTTAATAACTTGTGCTTGTGTATATTGTGCATGTTGGTGTAGGAGTATATATTTAATTGCTTTTTGAGCATTATTTTTTTATTGTTGTTGTTCCACTGTGTAATTTTGTTTTTGTTTCCTGTTTATTATGTTTCTGGCTATACATAGGTAAAGAATAACCCTGTTTGTGATAAGAGCCCTATTCCTGGTGATGACTTCATTGTGCTGCCTGAATCTTGCACATCCATCAACATCTGCTCCAAAGACACCATGAACATCACATTGTCCAAATGCTGCCTGAATGTCTTTCACAACCTCACCCAGGTGTACATTTGATCTAAATTGTGCAAGATAAAATATTACATAATAAATGTTTTGTTGAATTTTCACATATTGGTTTATCCTATTATTGTGTGTTTGAATGTCAGGCTTTCTCAGAGGGCACTGTCTCCACATTTGATCATTCTCTGAAAGAGAAAGCTCCATTTACTATCCGGAATTCCCTTGGCGTGCCACTAATCATCCAGCATAGTGCTAATCTGCGCTTGGCTGACTCACCATCCCAAAGTAAAGTGCATGAAGTAGGAGTGGGGGAATCCTTGGATTTGGAATATTCTATATTTGAATTTTCAACACGAGTAAAATTTTCAACGCTGCAGAGACAGGAGAGCTGCCTTTTCAACCTTAGCATAGGTATTTGCATCCTCTGCATCATATTCTATAGTACTGTGTGAGACACTAAGATATTTTCTTGGAAAACCACTTACTCTGCTTTACATTTAAATATCTAAATAAGCATTAAGTTTGTACTGAAAATCCAAATTTCTTCTCAAAATCAAATCAGAAATAGGAAATTGAAAGTTCAAATTTGAGTCATTAGACCTGGGTTGTACATTTTTATATTTATTAAAGAGAAGATTTCACTACAATTTGAGAAACTTTCAGAATGATCTGTTGTGAGCAAGGCATCAAAAGCTACAAACTTGCTACCTGGATCTTATGCCTACATCCTCTTCCTAAACATGTCTTTCTGCTCTTTGCCTCATTCATAACCAAAGTTATTTCTGCTTCTCTTAGTTCTGGGTCTGTTTCTCTCAAGTTAAAACTTGCTGCGAATTGAAACTTGCTTTAATCACTACAGTTCTCAAAACAGAATTTGACTCTAAATAGCTTAGTAACTGTAGACATATTTCTAACATCCTTTTCTGAAAGCGGCTCAGCTCAGAGAACACAGCTTCCAACACCCTGTTGGAGGTCTGATTTCAGGGCAAACCACAGTATGGAAACACAGAGGTGCCAACATCTATAGTTTACCCAGAGCATTTATGATTAACTGGTACTGTTGGTATTCACAGAGCTGGAGTGTGTGTGTCCCGATATTTGGCTCTTGTGTCACCAATTTCTCTGTGACCCCACTCAGAAACAGTTTGCCTGCTGCCCAGCAGACCACATTGTCTCCAGCCTGAACCTCCATGGACTTATGCTTTTATGCCTGGACCTCCTGGAGAATGGCCACAAGTTGTTTGCCTTCTACTTTTGTATCAACCTAATCAGGCCACTAGCCACAAAAATTCAAAGAAAACTGAATGTGCAGTTCTGTGTGTGGTTGGCACAATCCACATTGCTGGTAGCATGCAAGTGAACCTGTGAAGTCTGCCTTGCATGCCTGGGCTGTTTTTTGGGCCTGTGGCCAAAGAAGCTTTAGGGAGGAGTGTTCACGCTTTGGAAAATGCAAAGCCAAAAGAACAAAGTAGACTGGCCACATATTGGTAACACCAGTAGGTTACCAAAGGCTGAATCAACACTTTGAAGTTCTCTGAAGGACCACAGGCCTTGTAAGAGCTGCAAGCATACAAATCATGCATTCAAACAAACACCCAGGTACCTCTTGTCCACAATGTGGGTCAGGCCTTTAGTGGTGCCCCCACTTGAAAAGAATCAGTGATAGGCAGGGGCTGAAAACACCACCCATTTGACAGTGACTACATGCGTACTTCCATAACCACCCTTGCACTATAGCACATCACAGACATCACACCGTTCACCAGGAAGATGGGAGCAAGCTACTATGTCTGATCTAAGGTACTTTTGAGAATGCAGGTTTTGTTGACTGCAGCCATAGCAGTCAGGGAAGTGTTATCAGCCAGCCTCTACCCCAGGCTCAATTAGCAAAGACGCATGATTATCTAACCAAAAGGGGCGCAGATGACCCTCTGCAGATGCAAAGCCTTTCCCACAAAATGGATTAATCTATGAGAGTTAGATCTCTTTGCCTACCTGTATGTATTCCCACCTCCATTGCTACTTCTTACCCATGCTACACAAATTCTGAAATCAAACCAACTATTAGACTAGGGATAGAATTAGAATAGATTATTAGATTAGAGCAGACCGCTATTAGATTTTTTTTTTAGTTTAATGCTTGTTGTCTTATTCTTCATATGGTATATCATCATACTAGTCTTTTTTTATTTTTCATTTTTAAATCTCTTGCTTTCATGTTATATTTTATTATATTTGACAGCAAAAAAGTTATCTACTTTTTCAGTCTGCATTTTCTATCACCCAATTTATTTGTTTTGTTCTTGGTGTTTTTTTTTTTGTTGTTTTTTTTCGGGCTCGATGACATCCACCACACAGTCAGCCAGTCTCTGTTAAGACAGGGAACTTCCCTGTGTATTTCCTTGTGACAGACGAACAGCCATCCAGTCGCAATAGTAGAGAGTGTACTGGACATAGCAAGGAAAGCTTAATGGGTTCCCCACCATGGAACACTGTGAGGTCAATAGATTGATTATGGAAAGTGGCTGATATGATTTTTCAGAAGATGGTCAGTCTTGAGTCATCCAGACACTAACATATGCAAGGCACGCTTATCACCAAGTTATGTAGTTCTTGCACTTTCTTGCTAATGTGTCAGCGAAGAAGGAGGGTTTAGAGAGGGCCATTTCAGTATGCCATACTGCACGGGCTCAAATGATGGGGTCACAGTGGACCGATGATGGTGTTTAGCTCCAGTACATGAGATCACATGTACAGGCTCTTGGGGGAGAGTGTCAGACATAGGCGCATTGCCTTCAGAAAGAGACCCCATGCTCCATTCAGAAAGAGATAAGTTTCTGAGCCCAGAAAGAAACACCATCCTGGTGCTATTACATGCAGCAATGATTGACTTCACACCATTTGTGGAGCAGTTTTTACCTCAGAGTATACAAGGCCCATGTACTAGGTAATATTACATTCATGGACTACCAGGTCACAGTCCTGCTTTTCACTCCAAGGGGCCAAACCCACGGGTGCAGGTAACCTGGACCTGGATTCCTCCACTGAGGGCAATACGCCCCACTTTGGTTGCTTGAACTCTGCTGAACTACTGCCTCCCAAATCCTAAAAACATGTGTGTGTGTCTTGTGATGGTCTATTGTGCCATCTAGGGTGTATGCTTGCCTTGCACCAAGTGTTCACAGGGCAGGGTCTGGATCCACTGTGACCCTGACCATGATGAAGCATATACTGAAGATGAATGAATGATGCTTTGAATAATTTAGTAGTTGAAGCATTTCTATATAAATGATTTTGACATTTTACAAAAATTAACTGTGCTATAATTATTCATAATGACAGCATAACTGATGTGCTAGTAAGGAATAATTGGCAAATAATAGTTGCTTGTTTTGGGGCAAATGTAAATGTTTTCTGTCAAAGTGATAATGTACTTTATCTGCAGTGCCCACAGGCTACAGCGAGATCTCTAACATTCCTGTGGATAAGCCAGGCCGGAGGCTCTATAATGTGCGGAAATCCATGCTTCAGGAGTCTGTATCTGTGCTACTGCAGAACAGTGCCTCAGAAGGCAACAAAGTCATCACTGTGCGATCCCCACTACAGGTAAATAAAATTATTTCACATGCAAAGCTGATAAATAGATTACTGCTTTGATATTATATCCAAAGTACTAATATTGCTAACAAGTGAGTTCACTACTGGGGACTAATAGAGTCTCACTTGGGAAATATTCATATGCCCTGATTTGTGGATGTTATTATCAAATTAATCATAAGTAAAAGGTTCTTGAAGTATATTTTGTAAAGTAAGACATTTGATGACCAGAATTACCAGATCAATTCTCAACTTTAAATGATGTCCTGATAGTAAAGTTGCTTATGTCTTTTTTTTTGTTGTTCATCTTTTATAGATTAAGAATCATTTCTCAGTGCCTTTTGCCATTTTGAAGTACTCCCCGGATATAGGAGGGCTGGTGAATGTCGGAGTTGCTGAACCAGAGAAAGAGTTTCATGTCACGCTGGACTCTTACAGGTGCCTAGAAATACATGCTTGTTGTGAGATTTTTGCCTGTACCCCTGTGCAGTGAAATTAGAGATGGCACCGTTCCAATACCCAGAATGGGCCGATACCAGCAAAAAATGGTGGATCGGATATCAGAGAAAAACGAATTCATTTGATCCGATCTGGTAACAAATGGAAAAGGAACTGAGTTTGGAAAAACTTTTTTGGAACTGGAAATGTTTGCATATAAAGGCTTGATTATATTGTTTTTAGGATTAGATTTTTTTTTATTTATATTTATAATTTATTATATTTGCAATGTAGTAAGTGATTTTTGTGTAAAAGCTGCGTTTTTTTGTAAGACATGTTTAGCTATGTATTGTTTTCACTGTATTTTAAGTGCTTTTGTTAAAAAATATTTTAAATCTTAGGATTTTTAAGAAAAAATATATGATGGATATTGATATCAGTTGATAATCAAGGTTTTAATATCAGTATCACAAAAGGAAAAGTAGTATCATACCATCTCTAATATAGCTCTAATGAAATATTTACTCCAGTCATTCACCCCATCCTGAAGAATTGGCTGATTGAATGGAAACCTGTTTAGAAGTTTCAAATAACATTCGCTTTTGACTAAATGGGTTACCTCTAAAGGTGATGGAAACCTATTTTTCAAAAAATATTGGAACATGTGATTGACAGGTGTTTCTTGTAGCTCAATCAATCTGCCCTGTTAGATTGATTGTTTAAACAATTAGTAGCTCTGAATGTCTCTTGTTTTGAGCCCCGGGTTTCACCTGTGATGACTGCATTTGTTGTTAAAAAGGATAAACCAACGTGAAGACCAGAGAGCTGTCTATGAGAGAAAAGCAAGCCATTTTGAAGCTATGAAAAGAGGGAAAATCAATTGGAGAGATTGCACGAACATTGGACATAGCCAATATAACAATTTGGAATGTCCTGGAAAGAAGAAACCACTGGTGTACTAATAACCAGACATCAGACAGGTTGGCCACGGAAAACAACAGCAGTTGAAGATTAACCGCTACCAAAGTGAAGGAAAGGCCAAAGTGTGGAGAAAGAAAGGCTCTGCTCATTGTCGGTCAAGCAGGGTGAAGGTGGCGTCATGGCTTGGGCTTGTATGGCTGGTCCTGGATTGGGCTCACTAATCTCTATTGATGATGTAACTCACGATGGTAGCAGCAGAATGACTTTGGAAGTCGAGAGAAACATTCCATCTGCCAATTTACAGAGAAATGCATTCAATATAATTGGGAGGAACGTCATCATACAGCAAGACAATGAGCCAAAACACACTGCCAACACAACAGAAGACTTCATCATGGGGGAAAAGTGGAAGGTTTTAGACTGGCCAAGTTAATCACCAGACCTTAACCCAACTGAGCAGCATTTCACCTCCTGAAGAGGAGACTGAAGGGAGAAACGCCCCAAAACAAATAACAGCTAAAAGAAAGTGTGGAACAAGCCCGGAAAAGCATCACAAATGATGAATGCACCAGTTTGGTGATGTGAGTAGGTTGCCAGCTTGATGCAGTTATTGCAAGCAAAGGATATGCAATCAAATAATAAGTGTTATTTTCTTTCATTTACTCTAAGACTATCTGTTCCTTTACTTTTGCTCAACTAAAAAATTGGGTGGTCTGTCACCAAAGTTGTCGTGTTCTAAGTTGTTTAACACGTCTACATGTAAATATCAGGAAATGAAAGCTGAAATTCTGAGCTATCGTCTCATATTCATCTTTTGATTTCAAACCCATGTGTCTTCAGTGTAAAAAAAAAAAAAAAAAAAAAGAACTGACCTTGCCATAACAATACTTTAGCAGGGAACTGTATAAGTTACATTCATACAGGTACGTGACCTGTTGAAACATGTAAAACAAAGCCCTGTTATTGGTTAATATTTAGGGAGCTTAGAATTACTGAGAACAGAATGAGCAAAACAAGTCAGTCTACAATGAAGCCTATAGGTTATTCAATTATATTAAATAGCCTAATTATATCTAATTATGTATTCTGATATAGATGTCACTTGTTCTTGATGCCTGTTGGACCTATTGAGGGCCAGTATCATGAGTCGACTACATACATTGCATGGAAGGAGCAGGTTCATGTGAGTTCAGAGGTGCGTTCCTTGCTGCAGTGCCCAGCAAAGGACAGCAGCTTACGGCCAGTTGTCATCAACACACTGGCAGTGCCAGACAACCTGTGTCACATTGATAGCCACAGTGAAGAAGAATGGGACCCTGCCTACATTATCCACCTGCACCCAGCTGTTTCTCTTCGAAACCTGCTTCCATACTCCATCCGCTACCTAATGGAGGTACATAGCATTAACAGCAAAATATATTAAATTAACAATATCTTACTCATTACTCATAACACCTACAGCCATAACTGTATATGCCTCCAAGATATACTAGAAA
Source organism: Pangasianodon hypophthalmus (assembly GCF_027358585.1). Lineage (NCBI taxonomy): Eukaryota > Metazoa > Chordata > Actinopteri > Siluriformes > Pangasiidae > Pangasianodon > Pangasianodon hypophthalmus. The sequence continues at coordinate 25,969,178 of NC_069720.1, forward strand.
GCCCTTTTATAAACATCAAAATGCATCCATTTATAAAAATGTTAACTCACCAGCCTAGTTTTTCTGTACTCATTCTCCTCGTTTTTGTTTTTAATACTCCCTCTTTGTCCCAGGGTTCAGCTGAGTTTGAAGAGCTACATGAAGGCAGCACAGCTGATCTGCTGAACGTGAGCGTCAGTGGTGAAATTATGGAGTTAGTGCTTGTGAAGTATCAGGGCCGCAACTGGAACAGCCATGTCAAGATCATCCCAGACATGCCGGAGTTGTTCCCTGTCTGCTTTACTAGCGACACCAGCGAGAAGCTCACTGTAGATGTGTATGCACACGTGAGCCACATGGCTGGACAGCTCATCATTTCCATCTTCAGCCCATACTGGATCATAAACAAGACAGCCCGTGTGCTGCAATACCGGGCTGATGACATCTATGTCAAACACCCTTCTGATTTCCGAGATGTGATCCTGTTCTCCTTCAAGAAGAAAAACATTTTCAGCAAGAACAAAGTGAGTGTAAAAAGGCCCAAACAATTTCTTACATTGCGATCAAACAGTTAATACCTGTTGAGCTTAACTTTTAACTTTGCTGAAAAAAATCTGTAAATAAATTCTTACTTTTTTTATGAATTATAAATTCTAAATAAATCTTTCTCCCCCATCCCCCACCAACATTCTTGTAGTTATTTGAATGTTTCAGTTGATTATTTGAAAAAGTTATTTTAATATTTTACATTATCTGAAATTTGAAGTCTGAAGAAAAACAAGGGATAATAAATCTTTCCTAAAATAAAAATGTATTCAAAAGATATATAATGCATTTTCTTTTGTTGAAGATTTTTTCCCCCTGCAATTTGTTACATAGCTGCAGCTTTGCGTGTCTACCAGTTCCTGGTCAGATGGTTTTTCTCTGGATACAGTGGGCAGTTATGGGTGTGTCCGTTGCCAAGATAAAAACATGGACTTCTTGGTAAGATTTTGGGGCTGGATGTGCAAATTTATGTGTGTGCATATGTAGACTCAAACTTATTGTTATTATTATTTTTTTTTTAGGTGGAAATCAGTATACAATTAAGCAGTTTTAACTTAACACGGATTGTGACTATTAGCCCTTTTTACACTCTGGTGAATAAATCCTCCTTTGAGCTAGAAGTAGGGGAGGTGCAAAATGACAACAGTAATATCAGCAACAAGTGGCACTACATCTCCTCCACAGAGGTTTGAAAATCTTTTAAATGTGATCATTACAATTGTACCCTTACAGTGAACTTACAGTGAACATGTGATTTTATGAAGTATTCATACTTGGTAGTAGGAAAATAGAGCCTCAACTCAGCATGTGTATGTGTGTATTTTCTGCAGTGTTTGCCTCTGTGGCCAGAGTCTGGTACAGAGAAGCTGTGTATACGGGTAGTAGGTTCTGAATTGCCCTCCAAATCCTTCTTCTTTAACAAGCAAGATAATGGAACTCTGCTTTGCATGGAGCAGGTAAGCATTTTTGTGTAGTGTGTGGGTTTACACTGCATTACTGACCTTCTATTTGTAACCATTACATGAACATATAAAAATCAGACATAGAGCTATACACATTCCATCTGTTTTTTCTTTCACTACATGGTCAGACCAAACGTTTCACTCTCACTACAGAAAGCATTATACAGAACTAAACCTAGAGACCAGAAAGACTTGTTTTTGTCCTTCAGTATGGAGGCATCATAGTGGATGTAAACATCTCAGACCACTCCGCTGTCATCAGCTTCACTGATTACTATGATGGAGCAGCTCCTGCTCTGCTGGTGAACCATACTCCCTGGGTTACCATCACAATCAGACAGAGGTTAGCACCCCTTACTGTGTCTAAAACAGCTTAATGGGAACACAATATAAATTAAACTCTTCTAATACTTTTCTGTTGGCATACATTTGCCTTTGTGTGAATATGAAGGATCTCAGTCTTTTTTTAATAGACTCATCTGTATACTCCCCAGCTAACACTTTAATGAGTCTCTTCCCTTGGTACCTTGCTGCACTGCTACATGGGTTTGCTCTGCCTTCTCCCTTAACATTTTTAAGTGCTATGGTTGTCTCTCTTTCTTCTCTGTCACCCCTTTCTTTATTTTATAAAGAAAGAAGCACACTTTCTTTATTTATAAAGAAAGAATCACTCTTTCTTTATTTTAGCTGGGTACATGTTTGTTGCCTTGTTTTTGGTATAGTGGCTGTGAGGCATCTTGTGAGCTGAAGCCAGGTGAGGTTCAGCTATTTGTGTGGGACAATCCTGCAGGGGTGCGGAAGCTATGCTGGACATGTCAGGGCCACAGCGGAGAGCTAGACCTGATCAAGGTGAGAAAAAAATACTCAGGGCTGTATAGTTCCTCTCATATGATTAGTTTTATAAGACTATTTGAGTTAATTTATTAAAATATTATTAAAAGAAACAAAATAAATGTTTAGTGAGGGTTATAAATTTGATCTGATATGTAGCTATAGCCTTCATATAGCAATTTAAGTGCCTTAAAGTCTTTATGAACATAGTATGCCTACATTTAGTTACCATACTGGCATCATATCCTAATGCACAAATTCAGTATCTGTTTATATCCTGTTACAGAGGCACTGAGTTTCTCAGTCTGATATAAGTGGATATGTAATGCATGTGCATACTGCATACAAAATAGTAGTTTTGCACAAATAATAAATTGTTTTGACATCAGAAAAACGATATTTATTATATTAGTTCTAGGAAGACTGTGGAGACCAATGTGCAGACCTAGTTATTCATTAATTCAATAGATTTGTATGCCTCTGCCCCAAACCGTCACATCAAGTTGAAATGTCTGAAATAGTTTTTCTTCAATTGTTTCCTTCCTGATTGTTATACAGAGGTGTTATTTACTTGTTCATAGGAACATAAGGCCAATTTTCTGACTATCTACAATTTTTGTATCACTCTAGCTGTCTGTCTGTATGTCCATACATCCATCTTCTTGTTATCATGATATCTCAAGACCAGGTGGTTGAATGTCAAACTTATAGAGCTTAAGAAATATTTGAAATAATAAAACAAGATTTTTTTCTAAAATGGCTTTTAAAAAAAGGCAATTGGCTTTTTTTTTTTTTTTTTTGAAGTGTTAAAATAAAGCATAAGCTTTGACATAATTTGTAAAAATTTGCTGGCTGCACATTTAAAAGTTCAAAGTTTAGTGGGCTACATAGCCATAGCACAAAGCATTTTGGGAACAGCTCATAACAGAGAAGTCCATAGACAAGGTCAATCCAGAACGTTAATGTTACTTTATTGCGATGCATCAAAAACAATTGCCTGTAATATGCTGTGTCAGCCCTTGCATTAAATGTGCATAACATTATTTATGTTAAAATTGCTTTTTTAATGGTTGGACTAAAGAACTTCAATCAAATTCCCACATAATTAAAAGTTAGCTAAACTTGCAACCACTCATCTAGGCATGCTACACTATATGGTCAAATGTATGTGGACACGTGACCATCATACCTATAATACGCTTGTTAGACATCCTATTTCAAAATCATGAGCATTAATATGCAGTTAATATGCAGTCCATTCAGTCTAAAGAGCATTTGTGAGATCAAGCACTGATGTTGGATGAGAAGGCCTGGCTTGCAATCGATGTTTCAGTTCATCCCAAAGGTGTCCTGTGGGTTTGAGGTCAGAGTTCTGTGCAGGTCACTGGAGTTCCTCCACACTAAACCCATCAAATCATGTCTTTATGGATCTCACTTTGTGCACAGGGGCAAAACTATGCTGGAAGAGTAAAGGCCCTTCCCCAAACTGTTTCCACATAGTTGGAAGCATACAATAAATCTAAATTGCCTTTGTATGCTGTAGCATTAACTTTACCCTTCACTGGAACTAAGGGGCCCAAACCCTGAAAAACAGCCCCAGAACATTATCCCTCCTCCCCCAAACTTCACTGTTGGCACTGTGCATTCTGGTAGGTAGCGTTCTCCTGCCATCCACCAACCCCAGATTCATCCACGTTTCCACTGCTCCAGAGTCCAGTGGCAGTGAGCTTTACACCACTTTACACCACTTTACACCACTTTACACCACTTTACACCACTCCGGTTGATGCTTGGTATTGTGCGTAGTGATCTTAGGCTTGTGTGCACCTGCTCGGCTGTGGAAACCCATTACATGAAGCTTCTGACACACAGTTCTTGCACTGATGTTGCTTCTAGAGGCAGTTTGGAACTCTGTAGTGAGTGATGTAGTGAGGATAGCCGATTTTTTATGCGCTCCGCACTTCAGCACTTGGCGGCCCTGCGGTGTGAGTTTGCGTGGTCTACCACTTTGTGGCTGAGCTGTGGTTGCTCCTAGACACTTCCATTTCATAATTTCCATTTCAGTTTCACAAACTGACTTGTGGCATCCTATGACAGTGTCAAGTTTAAAGTCACCAAGCTCTTCAGTATGGCCCATTCTAATGCCAGTGTTTGTCGTGGAGATTGCGTGGCTATGTGCTTGGGTTTATGCACCTGTTAGCAATGGATGTGGCTGAAACACCTACACTCAATAATTAGGAGGGGTGTCCACATACTTTTGGCCATATAGTTATTTCATTAATCAGCAATACAGAAAACAAACAAAAAGGTAAACAAAGCTTTGTTTTATGTAGGTCAAAATCACAAAAAATCAACCTGGTATGTTATTGCTTAAAATAACTAATTTTAAACTAGTTTAGACTACTGTATCCAGCAAATGCTGTTTTCCTGTGCATGGTGCTCTCTTCTTTTTCCTGGTTTCAAGTTACAAGAATTTTCAAGTGCAAGAAAACTGATTGCATGAGTGGGTGCTTTGATTTGTCAAAAATTTTGTGGGGTGTACTTTGGGGGGAAAAAACTACTTTTGTGAACTAATACTATGATTTTGAGATATCTTCACACAAGTGGTGTTAAATTACTTAGCAGACTTTTCTTTTCTTCTTTGTCACCATCATGCATTTTTGGGTTTTTCTTATTATTAGGAGTTTTAGGAACCCTAGTGTTTTTGATAGAGGTTTATTTATTTCTTCTTTTTATCATTATTAGGGGTGCAGCCACCAAAGGTGCTGAAACTGTACTGTTTTTGTTCTCCTCACTGCTAAATGTCCCACACCCATAAATACCCCGAAACTAAAAGCTACATTCACAAATACCCCCCGCAATTAAATGCTCCCACACCCATAAATACCCCGAAGCTAAAAGCTACATTCACAAATACCCCCCGCAATTAAATGCTCCCACACCCATAAATACCCCGAAGCTAAAAGCTACATTCACAAATACCCCCCGCAATTAAATGCTCCCACACCCATAAATACCCCGTTTCACAAGAAACTTCATCTATGGTTTCTATATTGTTCTTTTTAACTTGCCAAAAACTGGCCACTGGGGGTGCTGCTTGTGATGGGTGCTTGGGCCCTGCAGATCACTGCTTAAAGCTAAATTTATATTTGTTATTATTGTTCTTTTTTTCCTGCTACAACAAACCATGCATCCAAAATCATGAAGCGCATAGTCAAGAAACTTAATATGTAAATGCTGTATCTTAACCACTATTAGAAATGAACTGAATGAAATGGTGAAATTGCGCCACTATGTGGAGCTGTTGTGCAGTGGTTTATGTTATGGCACATACATGATTCTCGTGAACCATAAGTTGGCCATGCCAGTTAATTTGCACCACAGAGTTGTTTTTTTTTTTTTTTTTTGCAAATTTGCATAATATATGAAACCTTTGTGAACTAGTGCTAGAATGTTTGGCATGTCTCCACAAAGTTGACAAGAACTGGCCACTGGGCGCACTATTTGCAAAACCCACAGATTGTGGCTATATTAATTTTAATTATAATTTTTCTCTGTTAATACAAATTATGCAGCCAAAACCAATAGTTTGACATGACAAGTATTGACATGCATCCTAAAAGGTAGACAGTGTATCTCAACTGCGGAAAAATTAAATTACCAAATTACCCAACTGGTGGTGCTATAGCACAGTGGTTTAGGTTTTGGCCCACATCTCATCTGTATTCATTTTTTCCCCTCTTATTTCTTGGCTTCAGCCAAATAGACCTGGTCTGTGTGTCTTAATTTCTTAACTGTGTGTCTTAACTTTTTACTAATTAGCATAATATATGATGCCTACTTTTGCAAACGATTTCTAAGATTTTTCTTTGCTTCATATGTTCACAAAATTGGTGGCTAAAATACTCTGCGGGAGTCTGACCCTCAATAATTATCCAAAACTGTTTACATTTGTAAACAATATGGTGTGTGTATATATATATACATACACACACACACACACACATATGGTGTGTATATATATATGTATACATACACACACATACAATATTTTAATCAAGTATGATTAGACACTGGTCTCTTTTGTAACTGTACAGAGGAACTCAGTAACAGCAATTTCACATGAGCATTGTACTCTGTATGTTAACTGTATATTAATGTTTTTGTTGTAATCTGTAGGACCAGTGTGGGCAGTTTGCGTATGAGAGTCTGACTCAGGTACACTGGGTGTCGTTCCTCGATGGCCGACAGCGCATCTTGCTTTTTACTGAAGACGTGGCTGTGGTAACCAAAGCTAGCCAAGCTGAAGAGCTGGAGCAATTCCAACAGGAAATGAACATCTCTGTACAGAACCTGGGCTTGTCCCTCATCAACAATGACAATAGACATGAAATAGCATACATGGGCATTACCAGGTGAGAAAATGTTGAAATATGAACTGTGAAATGCTCAAGCAGAAAAGCCAAGACAGTAGTCAGAGGTGAAAAATCTGTTACTGAGTTTTAGTGCAGACGTGTACACAGACAAACCACAGGAGGGCTTGAGCCCCTGTCATTATCCCCCTTATGCGGTAGCTACGCATTCTTAGCTAGTGTGTTAGGTTTAATTGCATTTTGTCTGGTGTATGGGTGGTTTGTGGTAATAAAATGATACAGATACTGTTTGACAACCCCCAGTTTAGGATTTAAACTTATTTAAGGTTTATAATGACCCAGAAATGAAGATCTAAAACCTGTGAAAATTTACATACAGTATATAATCCACATTAATCTGATAAAGGATCTTGGCAGATTAGGTGGGTTCACCTAGGTACCCAGCACCTGAATCCTTTCACCTTGAAGAAACTACTCAACCTCTGTTTCACAAAATATCTGTGCATATATACTTGTATATATAATATGATATATATTAGCTTATTTTAATTTCTGTTTAGTTCTGGTGTAGTTTGGGAAATGAAACCAAAGAACCGCTGGAAGTCTTTTAACCATAAGAACATCAGTCTTTTGGAGAAGGCCTACCAGAACCACCTCAGTGGCAAGACAGAGCCAGGCTGGTTGAAGCTGGAAACAGGGCTTGAGGTGACAAAACAGGGCTGTCCCTTATAAATCTTGTAAAGCTATCATGACTAGGTTTAATTGTATATGTGTGTATGGTTCAGGTGGACTTTACAAGGATGCCCATGTTGATGAGGCACCCGTACTCTTGCATCATCCGGAGGAACTTTCTGGCTGGTATCCATGTGGAGCTAAAGCAGTCACCACACCAAAGGAGCCTTCGAGCACAGCTTCACTGGCTGCAGGTAATGCACATATGGTGGCAGGATCAAAGAAAAATGCTTTTCGCAACCAGTAAATTAGGAAAAAGGATAAATATGAATAAAAGTAAGCTAGATGACTACAAAGTTCCTGGATTAGGTCATATTTTGCCTTCCCAGAACAATGGAAGATTTGTGAACATTATGAAAAATAATAGAAGTAAGGAAAAACTGTGTCAACTAATTATGTGTCAAAAGTACAGAAACCTGTGTGGGACAAATGTCACAACAGTGGTTGTTTTGGTATAAGTCACATGCTGCTAGATGCACAGACAAAAGGGTTGATCGTTGTGGAAAGCTGTAAACTTGATAAAGACACTGAAGAAAAGTTATGAAGACAACATGCATGAACTGATGCCCCTGCCCATTCTAACCATAAAAAAGTCACTATTCCTAAAAATTTGAAATGCACTTATATAGAGCTCTACGTTATCCACTGAAGCAACTTGTCAAACTGCAGAAAATCAGCTGTGACATTTTCATTTTATTGTGCAGCTACTTTATTGCACAAAATTTACATGCTTTGTACAGAGTTTGCAATAACAAAGAGATTTTGCATTTCTATTTGTAAACCACTCTTACTAAGAAGTTTTAGTTTTCATTAAAAACAACAAATAATAAAACAGTAAAAAAAATCAACAGGCAGAGAGATGGGTCACTCTACTCTTAACTACCAGACTAAATAGCTGAGTCCAGATATCATGCTCAACTGAAACAGCTATTTTGACGAATTACTGCTTTGTCACATTAATTCAACACCACACAATTCAACACCACCTAAAATAACAAAAAAGGCACAAAAAAAAAAAACCTCCCCTTTATGTGTATTCCCATCTGTGCTTAATATCTTGGATGTCGACTGCATTTTCATTTTTGATTTGCATAGGTTATAAACAAATGTGTATCTTTCACTATGTGAATCTTTCACACTCATAAACATTGAAAAATATGGCATGGTTGTCCACACTGCTAAAAATGTAGTTACGCTTGTAGTGTCGCTTCTTGTAGCAAACTAGTCCCCTGTTGTCAACAGTGTTAATCAATGCTAATCTGAAACAGGTTTACAGGTTACAGTGTTATTTGAGTTAGGAAGCATTAATTTAACAGACCAAACATTTTGTTCAGCTTCTCTCATTAAATATTCTGATTGCCTCATTTTGCACAAAGAAGTAAAGGCTTGAGTTTACACACATATACACACACTTCTTCCAGCACTGTTTTTCTTTTAAAGGAACCAATTTAACTATTTGTTGCAGGTGGATAACCAGCTAACTGGAGCCATCTTCCCAACAGTATTTCACCCTGTACCCCCTCCCAAATCAATTGTTCTGGACTCAGGTACAGGTCCCTAGTTTTATTAGATACTGGTTTAGGAATGTATGTACATATGTATAAATAAGAATACCACCTGGGACTAACTACATGCATGTTTTTTATGCTTTTTCAGAGCCAAAGCCCTTTATAGATGTCAGCATAATTACACGATTCAACGAACACAGTCAAGTAATGCAATTCAAGTAAGTGCTTTTCCACATGTATGCCATGTAGCAGAAGTACCAAATAATGAGTTAGAGTTTAGACCATATGTTTTGTGTATGTGTGTTAAGGTACTTCATGGTACTAGTGCAGGAGATGGCAGTAAAGATGGATCAGGGATTTTTGGGGGAGATCCTCGCTTTCTTTACTCCCACCACCAACATCCAGGCTGACAAGCAGAAGGTACCTATCAGAATGCAGAATATTATATTTGATACTTGTAGAGGGTTGTTACATTGTAGTTTTTTTTTTCTTCTGCTTTAATCGATGAATAAATGCATTTTATAAAGTTAATGGAAATGATTTAACAATGAACTTTAGTTGAAAGCCTGGAAAGGTATTCTCCTTCTCATTGTTCAGTTACTACTGCATGCCCAGGTTTATATAAACCTCAGGAATATTAATCTTTTCACTAACATGTGGCCTAGCTGTCTCAGAGGCTTTTACTTATCTTTAATCCTGCACCGTTGGTCTCATAGGGTTGTATTTAGCTTTCAACATGTACTGTATAAAAAGTAACACTTTTCACTCAGCGACTTATTTAAACACACAAGCAGTAGCCTTTATAGTAGCTTGCCAGAGGTTCAATTTAACATGCCTAGCACATTATACTCTCTTAGGGCATTCATTTAACTTACTATTTTCTAAAAAAAATAAATAAATAAATAAAAATGAATGAATTAATAATAATAATAATAATAATAATAATAAACAATTAAGAAGAAATCAATTAAATATATTTGTTATACCATACAAAGAGCATATTCTATAAGAAATAAGTAGAATGTAAAATAAATAAATAAATAAATAATAAAATAAAAATAAAAATAGACCAATGACCAATGGAACAAACAGACTGGAAGCTAACATAAGATGCAGTGGTGTGTGAGATGTTAGTATTGATCAGGATAATCAAATCGGGAACCAGACATTTACTGGTTTACATCAGGATAGTTAGAGATAGGAGATTACACAATAATTGTTTGGGAATTCTGGGGTAGATCACCTAGGATTAGTGCATTACACTCATGCTACACTGAAATGCAGTCACTGTCTAATCACAGCCCTAAACCATATTCGGGACATGGCTGTTATTGGAGAAGTGGAGACGACTTAGGGCTGTGCGAGGAGAGTGACTGCATTTTATTGTGGTATGAGTGCAGCACACTGAAGAAATGGAAATGCAGTACAACAGGGAATTACATTCACATCTGATATGTCAGCATTTAATTCTTAAAAAAAAGTAAAACCGTGCTGATTTTTTTTTTTCAGTGAAGAGAAAACGGAAAGTAAAAACGAATGCAATGAAGGTTTTGCTTTTCAGTCTGAAACCTTTTCTGCATGTCACTATTGAAAAGCAGTACGATTTGTGTATTACATTTCACATAAATGGAATCCCAGTGAAATGCAATGCAGTGGGGTGGATTGTGTTTTTTGGTGGATAGTATTATGGTGGATAACCTCATTACTCATTTTTTTATATGTCAGCGGAAGAACAGATTTCACACTAAGATTTGGCGATAAACCTACTGGTCTTTTATACAGATTTGAGGAATCTACTCCTCCTCTTCACATAACACCATTGGTCAATTCAGCATGCATAATTACATAGATTTCTTAGTGAGTATACACTGATTAACTGAATCTAAGTGTGTGTGTGTGTGTGTGTGTTCTCACCTCATGCAAAACAAACACAAACACCTCAGTGTATGACTTCATTGTCCTCAGGAGTTCTAGGATTACACAGACTCTGTGCTTACTACATTACCATGTGGCTGGGCCTCCTGATCTGTGAAGCATGAGAGCAACCATAGACAAAATATTCTGAGGAGTTCAAAGACTCCACATGTGGTGGATGGCAAGGGGTAGAAGCTATAACAAAAGTTCAGATGACAAATTAAGTAACAAATTGCAAACATTTTAATGAGAACAATGTTACAGACTTAAGGGTGAAAAGTGAGAAAAGTAGAAAGTGAGAGATGGCATGGGAGAGAAAAAAACAATTGTGTTGTTGCTGAGTGGAATTAGTCCTTGCAGCAAGTGTCTGTGTGGAAGAAAAAGAGCACTGATTTTTTGGCAAGGATCTTCTGGCAAATTGGGCCTTCACATGTCTGCTGGTGTCCCACTTGCTGGGGATCATATGATCATATCGGACTATGGTAGGGCTAAAAATGGTGGGTACTGGGAGGTCTCAACAGTCGGGCAATGCTTTTCTGTCCTTGGGTGGAAATCAGGCCCAGGTAGGTGATAGTTGTGATGCTGATTTAGGCCATTATTTTGTTTACTTGGAAGCCTCCTTTCCCCAGATCATTGAGCACAGTGTTTGTTGCAGCAATCCAGTGGTCCTGGCTAATGATAAGCAAATTATCCACATACTGTAGGAGATAGATCAAGCAGTCATGGCATAGGTATCAGTAATTGTTGCTTACTCCAGGTACACTAGGTCCTTGTGTGCCCCGCAATAATGTAAACTTGTCCTGAGGCTCTGGGTAAAGAACTGTGAACCAGAAGCTGTTGGGCAGATCCCAAGTCATGAAATGGAAGTTAATTTCCAGCAGCTTATTCAGAATTGTGCTTGTGATATAAACAAGATGGTGCATTGGTGTAATCAACAACAAGGTTCATTGTGAGTATTCTGATTGGGTACCACCTAGCTGTTGTGTGCACTGGGTCTGGGATGTATACAAGCATACATTTGCTAATCCAAATACTTATGTGCTACCCATACAGAACTGTGTTTGTCTCAGGTGAACCAACCTTTGGAGCTTTCTGTTTATCTCTCCTTGTGGGGGCACTACTGAAACTATGGTCAAGTGAGCTGATCCAGAAGTCAAGATGCCAGCAATAACAACCAAATGATTTGCAGTTGCTCAAAAGAAAAAAAGAGTTTTAGCAGTTTCTGAATAAGGTTCATCCCTATGATGGTTCCCTCAAGGTTGTGTCCTACTCACATGTGGACCCAGAATACATAGTGATTTACTTTGAGGAGACATAGTTTACTTTGGGTGAAGTTAAGTTTAAAGTAAGTCTAAAGTAGAGATAGAATAAGGTAGAGTTTTTTTAGAGAATGCACAATCTGTGTGAGTAGCAGTTTAATATATGAACACATACTTGTACAGAAATATAATTTTCGAGCTGGTAAGGCAGTGTTTAGGTCAGGCTAATATCTAATAGTGTACCTCCCATTAGTATGGTATTTTTTCCCCGAGCAGGGTTGATAGGTTCCACGTACAGTCACCAGGTCCCAGTTCCCAATTGTACCTTAACCAAATTGAGCAGCATTTCACCTCCTGAAGAGGAGACTGAAGGGAGAAACCCTCCAAAACAAACAACTAGAAGAAGCTATGGTACAAACCTGGAAAAGCATCACGTAGGACATTCACAGAGTTGCCCCCAAGCCACTCTTGTGTTGTCTTGGCTGTCTTCTTAGGGTCATTGTCCTGTTGGAAGGTGAACCTACGGCCCAGCCTGAGGTCCTGAGCACTCTGGAACAGGTTTTCATTGAGAGTATCTCTGTATTTTGCTGCATTCAGGTTTCCTTCTACCCTGCAATGCCCCAGTCCCTGCTGCTGAAAAACAGAGAAATGGGATGCATCTGGGCTAAATTTCAAGTGTCATAGCAAAGGGTGTGAATACTTATGTCAATGTGTTATTTCAGTTTTTTCTTTTTAATAAATTTGCAAAGTTATCATAAATCTGATTTTGGGGTATGGAGTGTAGATTGATGTGAAATTTTTTTTTAAGAATTTTAGCATAAGGCTGAATACTTTCTGAATGCACTGTATATGGGTGAATGAATGTGTGTTTAAGATTAGCACAGTACTGTACATGTTTGACAGTATGTTGATGGTGACTGTCTTACTCTGCAGAGTAAGCTGATTGAGAAAGATCTGGATTCACTGCAAGCACAGCTGATGGAGAGCTCCATTACAGATACTTCAGGCCTCAGCTTCTTTGAGCACTTCCACATCTCTCCCATTAAAGTAAGAAATGGAAAATGTGTGTATGTATGTATGTATGTGTACATATACACTATATTACCAAAAGTATTCGGTCACCTGCCTTGACTCACATATGAACTTAAGTGCCATCCCATTCCTAACCCATAGGGTTCAATACGATGTCGGTCCACCTTTTGCAGCTATTACAGCTTCAACTCTTCTGGGAAGGCTGTCCACAAGGTTGAGGAGTGTGTTTATAGGAATTTTTGACCACTCTTCCAAAAGCGCATTGGTGAGGTCACACACTGATGTTGGTCGAGAAGGCCTGGCTCTCAGTCTCCGCTCTAATTCATCCCAAAGGTGTTCTGTCGGGTTCAGGTCAGGACTCTGTGCAGGCCAGTCAAGTTCATCCACACCAGACTCTGTCATCCATGTCTTTATGGACCTTGCTTTGTGCACTGGTGCACAGTCATGTTGGAAGAGGAAGGGGCCCGCTCCAAACTGTTCCCACAAGGTTGGGAGCATGGAATTGTCCAAAATGTTTTGGTATCCTGAAGCATTCAAAGTTCCTTTTACCGGAACTAAGGGGCCAAGCCCAACTCCTGAAAAACAACCCCACACCATAGTTCCTCCTCCACCAAATTTCACACTCGGCACAATGCAGTCCGAAATGTACCGTTCTCCTGGCAACCTCCAAACCCAGACTCGTCCATCAGATTGCCAGATGGAAAAGCGTGATTCATCACTCCAGAGAACGCGTCTCCACTGCTCTAGAGTCCAGTGGCGGCGTGCTTTACACCACTGCATCCGACGCTTTGCATTGCACTTGGTGATGTGTGGCTTGGATGCAGCTGCTCGGCCATGGAAACCCATTCCATGAAGCTCTCTGCGTACTGTACTTGGGCTAATCTGAAGGTCACATGAAGTTTGGAGCTCTGTAGCAATTGACTGTGAAGAAAGTCGACGACCTCTTTGCACTATGCGCTTCAGCATCCGCTGACCCCTCTCCGTCAGTTTACGTGGCCTACCACTTCGTGGCCGAGTTGCTGTTGTTCCCAAACTCTTCCATTTTGTTATGATAAAGCTGACAGTTGACTGTGGAATATTTAGGAGCGAGGAAATTTCACGACTGGATCTGTTGCACAGGTGGCATCCTATGACAGTTCCATGCTGGAATTCACTGAGCTCCTGAGAGCGGCCCATTCTTTCACAAATGTTTGTAAAAACAGTCTGCATGCCTAAGTGCTAGATTTTATACACCTGTGGCCAGGCCAAGTGATTAGGACACCTGATTCTGATCATTTGGATGGGTGACCGAATACTTTTGGTAATATAGTGTATATATATATAATATATATATATTATATGAAATAAAACAATCAAGATTTAATCGAAGTGTAGACATTCAGCTTTATTTTAAGAAGTTCCACAAAAATATGGCATTTACCATTTAGGAATTACAGCCATTTTCAACAAAGTGCTTCCATTTTCAGGGGCTCAAAAGTATTTGGACAAAGAAGTTAATTGACCAGGTGCGGTCTATTCCCTCGTTACTACAAGACAAATGAAGTAGATAAAAGGTCTGGAGTTGATATCAGGTATTGAGTTGGCATTTGGCAGCTGTTCGAATGGAGCTACCAATATGAAGTCCAAGGAGATCTCAAGTGAAGGAGGCCATCATTAGGCTGAAAAAACAACATAAATCTATAAGAGAGATAGCAGAGACCTTAGGTGTGGCCAAATCAACAGTTGGGTACATTCTTAAAAAGAAGGAAAGCACTGGTGAGCTCAACAACATCAAAAGGCCTGGAAGACCATGGAAGACAACTAAAGTGGTGGATCACAGAATCCTTTCCTTGGTGAAGAAAAACCCCTTCACAACATCAACAGAAGTCAAGAATACTCTGGAGAAGGTAGGCGTATCATTGTCAAAATCTACAATCAAGAGACACCTTCATGAATGTAAATACAGAGGGTTTACAACAAGGTGCAAACCACTGGTAACATTCAAGAACAGGAAAGCCAGATTAGACCTTGCCAGAAAACATCTAAAAAAGCCTCCCATGTTCTGGAATAAGATTCTTTGGACTGATGAAACCAAGATTAACTTGTACCAGAATGATGGGAAGAGAAAAGTATGGTGAAAGAAAGGAACAGCTCATGATCCAAAGCATACCACATCATGTGTCAAACATGGTGGAGGCAGTGTTATGGCATGGGCATGTATGGCTGCCAATGGAACGGGCTCACTGGTGTTTATTGATGATGTGACTGCTGATAGAAGTAGCAAGATGAATTCTGAGGTGTATAGGGCTATACTCTCTGCTCACATTCTGAACAAATGCTACAAAACTGATAGGACGCCGCTTCACAGTGCAGGTGGATAATGACCTTAAACATACTGCGAAAGCAATTCAAGACTTTTTGAAGGCAAAGAAATGGAATATTCTTCAATGGCCAAGTCAGTCGCCTGATCTCAACCCAATAGAGCATGCTTTTCAGTTACTGAAGTCAAGACTGAAGGCAGAAAGGCCCACAAACAAGCAGCAACTGAAGGTGGCTGCAGTGAAGGCCTGGCAAAGTATCTCCAGGGAGAAAACTCAGAATTTGAGTTTTGAGAACATGGGCTCCAGACTTCAGGCAGTCACTGACTGCAAAGGATTTTCATCCAAGTATTAAAATAATTTACAATTATTTCACTTTGTCCAAATACCTTTGAGCCCCTGAAAATGGAGGTACCTTTTTGAAAATGGCTCTAATTCCTAAGTGGTAAATGCCATATTTTTTTGCAACCTCTTAAAATAAAGCTGAAAGTCTACACTTCAATCACATCTTGATTGTTTTATTTCAAATCCATTGTGGTGTTGTATAAAGGCAAAATCACAAAATCATACTGTCACTGTCCAAATACTTCCGGACCTGACTGTATGTATATATATATATATATATATATATATATATATATATATATATATGTGTGTGTGTGTGTGTGTGTGTGTATAATGTATGTATGTGTGCGTGTGTGTAGTTGCATTTGAGTCTGTCTATGGGCTCCAGTGGAGATCAGTCTGAGGAGGGTAAAATACTGGCCCTCCAGTCAGTCAACCTGCTTCTTAAAAGCATTGGAGCAACACTTACGGATGTGGATGACCTCATCTTTAAGTAAGTGTCATAAATCACTTCTGAATTTATTAAGCATTATTAACTGTAATAGAAACAGACAGATGGTTGATATTAATTATTTTCTAGACTTGCTTTCTTTGAAATGAAGTACCAGTTCTACCGGAGGGAGAATCTGATGTGGGCTGTGATTAAGCATTACACAGAACAGGTCAGGAGCTCTTTTGCACTCACAATCTGATCCTAAAACTTCTAACTTCAAACTTCCATGCACATACTTTGTTGTTCATGTTCGATTTTCTTTTACTTTGCAGTTCCTGAAGCAGATGTATGTGCTGGTGTTGGGATTGGATGTGTTGGGAAATCCTTTTGGACTGATAAGAGGCCTCTCAGAAGGAATGGAGGCCTTCTTCTATGAGCCCTTCCAGGTATGACATCTATTAATATGTCCCCCATAATATATCAAACCATAGTATACATATTAGTATTCAAAAAAACCAACAGAAAAGTTAATAATTAGATAATAATTAATAATAAAAGTTAATAACTATTGTTATTATACCTGTTGTTGTTCTTCTTCTTCTTCTTCTTCTTCTGGGTGGCCTTTAAAACTGCCTGGTAAAAAGTTGTGAAATTTGTTACACTGATTGGGGAGGGTCTAACGAGCATTCTGACCAAATTTGGGCCAAGTTTTGCCAACACTGTAGCGCCACCATCAGGTCAAATTCGGGCCTAATATGGTACAGAACTTTTGAACTTTTGTGTGTCCAATTTAAAAGCCAGGCATCCCTGGATTCCCTGGGTTGAGACGAGTTCAACACAGCCTATGATGTCGATTTCCGCCTAATTAGATTTTATACCCTCTTGGATTTTGTTTTTTTTTTTGCTAGTCCTACTACACATTTTGTCCAATCATCACCAAATTTGGCAGAAGTCATCTTCAGAGTAAGCCTCATAAAAGTTATCAAAAGAATTTTGAATGCTCCAAACGGTTAGTCTGTAATGGGCCAATGAATCTGACAGTGAAGCCGGCAAACAGGAAGTCAGGCTGTATCTCAGCAACGACTTTGCACTCTATCACAAATCTTGGTAGGCATCCTCAGGACCATGCCCTGAGGCTATGCAACATGACAGTGTTTCATGACAGTTTCATGACAATTTCATGACAGTGCCACTTACTGGTCAAAAGTTACAATAACATGCCAAAAATGCTTACATTTAAGTGCCATTTTTGCTACTCCTCCTCCAAATTTTGTCCAATCTTCACCAAATTTGGCTCACATCATCTTGAGACCTGTCTACACAACTGTCTACTGCCATTCTAACCATTTGGTGTGCTATTATACAGACAACACATGACTGACAGGGTTTAATATCAAATAGCATTTTTAATGAGCAATTTTCAATAAAAAAAACAAATACAATATAAGAAACAATTAAGTTCGGTGCAGATACTTGCACAAAGTGGGGGGAAAAAAGGCCCAGACTGATGAGAAAAAACATAAATACCTTAGATGTTTTTAAATTGCAAGAAGAAAAAAAATGTTCAGGTCAGAGCAGTAGCAATCACAACTAAAGGTCAAAGTAGCAACAGACATCACCACAGGTCACAGCAGTAGCGGTAGCTGCATTTATTCATCTAGACCTTTCCTCCTACAGTCGGAGATTTCCACAACTGTATACTATAAAGTAAGTAGTGCTATATGTGTTGAAAGGATCTTCAGTACAAGTATCAAGAGTCATTTTTGATTTCATTACAGTTTTAGCTTTAAGTCTATATTATCCAAGTTATCAACTGTATAATGAATGAGACTTCTGGGCATCTGTGTGGAACTGTCCACAGCAATCTCATGGCATACTTTAAGCTAGCCGAGTGGGGCCATCCTCAGCAGTAGCAGAAGGTGAAAGGGGCTCTAAGCAAATGTATAGCATCAGGATGGGCCATGCAGGACTGTAGGGCAGATAGAGTTAGGATCACCGGCATCTCATCAGGCAGCAGGAGTAACCTGTAGCATAACAAAATGTTAGTATAAAGATCTTCAGTTGAGTTAAATTCATATCCAGATTCTTTTATTTCATCAAGAATATTGTTATAAACAACTGTGATTCCTCCTTCTCTGCCAGTTTGATGAGGGCGCTATATATAGCTGTACGTGGGGAGGCTAGCTTCATTTAATGGTACATACTTATTAGGTCTAATCCATGTTTCTGTTAAACACAGTACATTAAATCCCTGATCAATAAAGTGCTTTATAATAGCACTTAAGATATCTAGTATGTAACAGTCCTAGCCTCAGATCAAAGATGCTGGCTGTGCAGACAGTATGATCTAATTTTATGTTAATTAGGTTACTAAAACAACTTTCTGAGTGTTTCTGTATTTTTGTTTAGCGAACAGACACAGTCTCAATATGTTCGAAACTGAGTGAAAACTCAGGGCAGCTAACAGACAATCACTTTAGCCTGTTTGTCTGATCCCTGGCTTTGGCTCTGGATTGTTACCGATTAACTAGGCCTGTTCTGAGACTATGAGCTATGATACAAGAAGTGAGAACAGCACCTTCATGAGTGGCTTGGATAAGGCCAGACTTGCCCTTAAAAGTACTCCAATTATCTATAAAGTCCTTGTTATTTTCAGAGTACAAGGCAAATGAAGTGTAAGTCGGTTTTTATTGTCATTCCTCTATATAGCTTGTATATACTTGGAATTTAATGTTGTTTCTCCAGGACCATGGTGCAACACAGAACAGTACGCAAGACTACATAAAGTGCAATACACAACAGTGTGAGACAGGCCAATAAATACACAGAGGATCAATCCACATGGGGATCAATGTGGAACTTAGATGGTAGCCAGTGTTGCTTGAATCAGACTGTGTAATATCCTCAGACATTCTTTTCCTGCTAAGGGTGTGGGCTGCCACATTCTGAACTAAATGGAGCTTAAGTAGACAGAGTGTTTCTCCCCTTTTTTATTCTCCAGAAATGAGATGCAGGCAGACAAAAAATGTGGGAAATATATATGGGTTTATTTAAAATTCAGTACACACAGCCAAGATATCAGCCCTTAAATTTTAAGTACTCTGTGCTCTTCTCCAAAAATCTCTCTTTTGTAATGTGTGCATAAGTACCCAGTGTCATTTATTGTCTATGTATTTCTTATTATTTTCTATAAGAGATAACCTTTGAACATTTAAAGATAACCTTTGAAGAAACATGTGGTGTTATCAGCCATAAATTATGCCTCAGTTTATCTTGGGCTGTATTACTGTTGGTTAGAGCACACAATGTTATCTGACCTGGAATAAATTTCCAGGTGAGCAGTTGTTTATCCACTGATAAAGTTGAAGTCCACTGAAAAATTAGAATTTTCTGGAGTTTTTAAAAAATATATTTTTGTTTTTCAATTAGGGTGCTGTTCAAGGGCCTGAGGAGTTTGCAGAGGGCGTTGTCATTGGTGTACGCAGTTTCCTGGGCCATACTGTAGGTAAGGCTTACTGATGCTCTTCAACCTTTCACTCTCTCTCTCTTTCTCTCTTTCTCTCTCTCTCTTTCTTTCTGTCTTTCTCTCTCTCTCTCTCTCTCTCTCTCTCTCATGCATTATGTCATTGTATTGAAGGTGGCGCTGCAGGGATGGTGTCCCGTATTACGGGTTCAGTTGGAAAAGGTCTGGCTGCTATCAGTATGGATAAAGAATACCAACAGAAACGTCGGGAAGAGATGAACAGACCCTCCAGAGACTTTGGAGCGAGTCTGGCAAAGGGAGGCAAGGGCCTTCTGAAGGTATTCAAGCTCACTGAAAAGTGTACTTTAAAGGTGTCCAAGTTTTAGATATATAAGATTAAATTAATGGGCATCTAAACACTTAATTTTTCTTAAAGAGACAAAGTAACTGAAAATGCTAATGAGATTTAAACTAAAGTAAGAATGTACAATTAAATGGTTACTTCTTTTTTTTTTTTTTTACAGGGAGTAGTTGGAGGTGTGACAGGAATAGTTACCAAACCTGTGGAAGGTATGACTCTTAATCTAAACTACACAGAGAAGCCAGTTGGCTTGACCTTACGTTCACTGGCCATTTTATCAGACCTTTTTCTGGACAGCAGTAAAATGTGCACTAACTTGTAATGTGATGGTCACTACAATAAGAAATAAAATGGCCCAATTATTTCATAGGAAGTGGGGAGTGGTGGTCAAGCTAAGAGACAATAATGTGGACCATGTGGGTCAGTACGCTACACCAACATAAATTTTTAAAAAAATACTTGAAATCAGGCAGATGACCAACCTTCATATATTTGGCCTTAGAATAGTATGAATCATAATGTTAAAACCAGCAGGCTAAAGTTCATGGATGAACTTTGACGTTGGCTTTGAGAGAGCCCGCTAAAAGGCTATAATGTATATATTTGTAAATGTTTAAAATGATTTTTAAATAAAAATGTAAAAAATTAAAATGTTAAAACATTGGTTAAATGTGAAATCATTAAGAAGTTAGCTATGTGGCTGATATTTTATGTAGTTGCTAGGTAGTTGCTAAGTGGTTGTTAAGTGATTGATAGTGTAGTCCAGGTGGTTGCTAAGGTGTTACTAGGTGGTTGCTAATTTATTCCAGGTGGTTGCTAGGGTGTCACTAGTGGATGGTATGGTATTTCAGGTGGTTGCTGTGATGTTTCTAGGTGGTTGCTATGTTAACCCAGGTTTTTGCTAGGTGGTTTCTATTATGTTAAATGGTTGCTGTGGGAAGGACTTTAGAGCATCACTACACAGCAACTGTAATTCCAATCTTTCCCAAAAGCACAAGCACTCTATTCTTGTATGGGATCTGTGCCGAATTTTGCCATTCTACTTCAAAAATTGCAACCTGTGAAAACTGCACATATGTTCAAATAGATTAATAATAATGAGAAGAACAAGCTTATGGAGAACAATGTGAAGGTTGTGAACATAAAAACAGAAAATAGAAATCTTGCCAATTTGTTATAATATGGTTTTCATACCTTAGAAACATTGAGTGGGTTTGGCTGCTTCACATAAAACACTACATCCTCACATTTATTGCAGATTAAAGCTATGAAGCTCACGGAACAAAGATAATCTTCATCAATGTGAAAGTGCAGTGGTCCGTAATAATTGCCTGGTCATGGTCAAAGTGGTTTAAATTAGATCACTGTTTAGGGGGCAAGCACCTAGTGCTTGGAGCCCTCTTCTTTTTGTCAGAAATTTTCGGTAACATTTTATTTTAAGGAACAAATATTGAGGTTACTTAAAGTCTTGTTCACTGTTCATTAAAGCCCAAATTAGACACTAGTAAATGGTTTATTCACTATGAATTAGGCTTTATTTATAAAGACATTTATTGGATCATATTTGGGGATCTGTTGTGTGAAAATGATTAATAAATGTATTATTCATTATTATTAGTGCATTATTTGTTATTGATAGATTATTAAGAGCATTGAACATGAATTAATCTTCTAAATTCACATCTTGTTAGTGTATAATTCCTACACTTTATATCTGTAGGATCCAGGTATCAACAAGTTACTTCTGAAGGTGATGATACGAACACTGTGCCCCAGATGGCAGGATGGCAGGATATACTATATATTCATAGATATTTCAATATTCTTTCTGTAAATTAAAATACGAATGCTGTTTATTTAATGCTCTATAGTGCTATTTTTCATCAAAAAAAAAGGCGATTGTTTTTTCTGGCATATACTGGCCTATTGCTATTCAGCTCTCTTCTTTAACTTATATTTTATTTTTAACATCAACTTACTTTTTTACTTTTTGGCATGTTAGTTTTTCATATTCCAGCTGTTGACAGTGATTCGATTTTAGGTATATCAAGTACATTATACGATAAATGAAAACAAGTACATTATACGATAAATGAAAACAAGTACATTATACGATAAATGAAAACATCCATGTATATTTGCTAATACAAAACCCAGAGAAAAAGAAGGTTAAAAAAAAGGGAAAAAGTAAAAATAAAAGCAAATAAATAGTAACAATAATAATAAGAAATGAATAAATGAGTAAAATAAATAAATAAGAGAAGGGAAGGTTAACTTTGAGGTAGTTAGAACAATATGACATGGAATGAATTATTGCATTAAAAAAGGTGTTACAGGGGTCCATATGTTTAAAAATTTTTGGCCTCTGAAGCCATAGTGCATATGTGATTTGTTCCTTTTCGTACAGCTCCCACACTTTTTGGATCCAAACACTGTATGATGAAGGGTCAGGTTTAGGATTTGTAGCAAATATATTTTAGCTCTACCCTCAAAGCCTTCTGAGTGCACACCAAGAAGGTCTACTTTAGGATCTTTGGGAATCTCATAGTGGAAGATTTCTTTAGGAGCATCAAATACATCAGTCCAATAATTTCTTAATTTTGGGCATGACCACAGAATATGGGTGAGATTACCAACTTGCTGTCCACATTTTCTCTATCACTTGTCTGAACTGGTCAGATTCCATTTTGCTGTTATTTGTGGAGGCCGGAAATATCTTGTTATTATCTTCCATTTGAACTCTCTTCTGTGGGATCGGACCAGAAGGGCTAGCCTTCGCTCCCTACGCGCATCAATGTGCCTTGGGCACCCATGACCCTGTCGCTGGTTGTCCTTCCTTGGTAGGTACTAACCACTGCATTCAGGGAGCACAAGACCTGCCATTTTGGAGATGCTCTGACCCAGTCGTCTAGCCATCAGATGGACCTTGACAAAGTCACTCAGATCCTTATGCTTGCCTATTTTTCTTGCTTCCAACACATCAACTTTGAGAACTGACTGTTCACTTGCTGCCTGATATATCCCACCCTTTGACAGATGCCATTGTAACGAGATAATTAGTTTTATTCACTTCACCTGTCAGTGGCTGATCAGTGTAGTGTTGTGTTTGATAGCCAGGAAGTTATCTCCTGGAGTAGTGTAATCTCACAGCTGTTGATTGCCTTTTGGGTGAGGCAATCCCCTATCATCTGAGACAGATCAACATCTAATATTGAATCTCCCAGCCTGTCGAAACCAAATGCTTTGATCTGAAGCCAATATAAATGACAGACCAGTCAGCAGAGATAACCCAGACGCAAACCTACCGCTCTCTGATAGTTGTTGAAATATTGCAAATAAACCACAAGCTCTATTAAAAACAATGTGTTCCTGGGGAATATCTGCAGCAGGAAACCTGTGATATAACAAAAACTAAACTAGTAGCAAAATTGTATGGAAGGAAAGCTTTCTGTTGCCTTCTATTAGGAAAGCTTTCTAAGCTTTCCTAATAGAAGGCAACAGAAGTATTCAAGGATTCTTATTTATTAGCAAATTAAACCAGGAATAATTCAATTCAATTTTATTTGTATAGCACTTTTAACCATATCCATTGTCACAAAGCAGCTTTACAGAAATACATAAATTCAGAGACATTCAGGGAATAAATAAGCCAGCCACCAAAGGACAAATAAAACCAGTAAGTTTTATTATAAAAAAATTAAGTCTCTAAATTTTCTTTTTCTTTGAAATTTTGTTATGTAGAAGCAAATGTAACCCCATCTGTAGAATGATTAGAATCCTTTACCACAAACCAACAGACTAAAGTAATTTTACAGGTTTTATTCTCTTATTTATCAGCTTGTGTACTAAATTTGATACCTATGCATTTTCTCAAACAAATACTCTTGGTCCTTTTCTATTGATGGACAGGCTGGAAAACTGTGTACAACAGTCAGTAACTATATACCTACAAAGTGACCTACATGTAAATATCTTCGTCCTCTGCAACTGATCCAGAATGCAGCTGCACGATTGGTTTTCAACCTTCCTAAATTTTCCCACACCACCCCATTGCTGCGCTCCCTCCACTGGCTTCCTGTAGCTGCCCGCATCAGATTTAAAACACTGATGCTTGCCTACAAAGCCAAAAACGGACCAGCACCCACTTATCTCAAAGCACTTATCACACCTCGCATTGCACCACGCTCCCTCTGTTCCTCTAGCACTGCTCGACTGATCCCACCATCTCTCCGGGTACAAGGAAGACCTGCATCGAGACTCTTCTCTGTTCTGGCACCAAGGTGGTGGAATGAACTTCCCCTAGATGTCCGAACAGCTGAGTCACTGGCAGTCTTCAAACGACGTCTAAAGACTTACCTGTTCCTAAAGTACTTAAGTTAGCACTTTCACACAAAAAAAAAACCAAACAAAAAAAAAAAAACAAAAAAAAAAAACTCCCCAACAGAGTTTTGGACTGATGGTATTCCTAGTTTGTGACCTAGTGAGCCAATGAATGTATTTTTCAGAATGTATTTTTGATAGACTTCAAAGCACTATTGTAAGTCGCTCTGGATAAGGGCGTCTGCCAAATGCCATAAATGTAAATGTACTTGATAAAATGGCCAATGAGTGTAGATACAAGCTAGATGTACAAAATATACTGGTAACTAAGCATATAGCAATATGCATCTGTATATACCTAAATGTTAAAAACTGGCATGGGCATGTGTTTTGTGTGCTCAGGGGTAAAGAAAGAGGGAGCTGCAGGCTTCTTTAAGGGCATTGGAAAGGGCCTGGTGGGAGTGGTGACTAGACCTACAGGGGGCATTGTGGACATGGCCAGTAGCGCTTTCCAGGGTATTCAGAGGTAAGATATAAACCTATTCTAAGAGGTGAGATGAATATATTAAAAGAGACACATGTCTTGTCTGTAATAGGTATTATGTGTTTTTCAGCTTGTAGAGATACTTTATAAAAGGCTGACCACTTTGATTGTTAGAATTACAATTAGAATTACAATCTGTTTAGTTATTATATTATACAAAATAACATATCCTTAAAAATAATTACACATCCTTCATTACCCCCTTAATCATTAGGAATATCCTAATGATTATCCTTTTATGAAGCTTAACCCTTCATAACAATCCTAACCAACCCATTTTTCTTGTGATCAAATTACTGGAACATGTGACTGAGCAGAGAGCTGTCTATGGTCCCATAGCTGTAGCTCCCATCCCCAATTCTGAAAAGCCATTTTGAAGCTGAGAAAAGAGGGAAAGCTCGAGCTCAGAGCCATTGCACAAGCATTGGGCATAGCCAGACAAGTTCAAGTTCACACTCCGTGGCATATGAGTGTGTGTGTGTGTAGGCTTTGTTTACATTAGGCTTTGTTATGGTTGCCACTCCTGCCTTACGTTCTCCGTTTTCCACCTCAGTTTAGACTTGTCACCTGGAATTACAGTCTTTTTCTTGTGGCAATATTCGTTTTTTTCTATTATCAGTGGTTTGCTCCAGTAGCCTGACCTAACCCTGCCTTCAAAATAAAGCCATATTTCTATCATATTTCAATATTTCTATACCACATTTCTATACTATACTTCATATGTTTGAAATTCAGTAAAGAAATATGCTTTTATTTACAGAGCCGCCCCTCTGTATAGCCCCTGCAAACCATGTGCACATCTTTTCTGGGGTCATTTAATTAATTTAAAAATATTAACTTATATGTTCTTTGTTTGTGATTTCATCATACTTAAATGAACATTTTGACTAGCAGCAGCACTGTGTCCCAGCTTTGTAGTAGATTCTGACTACAAGTCAGTGAGCTCTTCTGATGTTACTGGAATGTAACAAACCCTAAACTGATGTAAACCTGATATAAAATTAAAAGATCAGGTGTTGATTAAAAAATAATGTTTGGCAAAATGCTATTTGTCGTATATATTCCTGATAAAGTGGTGTTCCAAATAAAGTTATATATAATATTATATATACCGGTACACCTGATCCTTTGTGCAGTTCAATCATGTGGCAGTAGCGCAATGCATAAAATCACATGGATACAGGTAAAGAGCTTGTGATCTCAGTTACTTTGACAGTGGGATTTTTTGCTGGTGCCAGACTGGCTGGTTGAATATTTCAGAAACTGTTGATCTCCTGGAATTTTCACATGCTTTTTTGCTCACTACCAGAGTGGTTGTTTGAGTTGCTATAGCCTTTGTGTTGAGTCAGACCAGCATGGCAGTTCTCCACTGCCCTCTCATATCAGTGGGACATTTCAGACCATGTAGCTGCTGCTCACTGGATGTCTTTTTGTTTTTTCAGACCGCTCTCAGTGTTCTCCAATGCTTCACTACTTGTTAAATTTAAAAAAAAAAAGAGAGACTGGGTGAATCATATTAATAAGTAATATTAGCTAATAAAATGTAGTTTATAGTAACTTACTAATCCATCGTGCAAGTAAGAATAGTAAGTAATTGTACATTATGATGACAGGGCGGCGGAGTCAACAGAAGAAGTGACAAAGCTGCGACCTGTCCGCCTCATCCAAGAAGATGGCATCATCCGGCCCTACAACCAGCATGAGTCAGAGGGCTATGATCTTTTTCAGGTAACACCATTGATAAAAACTGACTGAATTTGCTACTAAACATGCCTAGAAAGTTAAAACTTGTGACACACTGGTTACAATGCATTCAATAAAGTATATGAACAGGATAACCACTATATTTATTGAGAAAATAGTGAATGTAGTGTTTTTTCCCAAACTATTTTTTTTTTTTTTTACCATTTTTACTACTTTGTTGAGCTGATTCTTCCTCTGGATTTTGACCTGCCTGCCTATTTTCCCCCCTTTCTTTCATTTCCTACATGCAGCCTGAGGAGAAATAATGGGTTAGGGGCAACAAAACTAAAACATTTTCTATAGAGCAAAGCGATATAAAGGTTGTTGAATTAAAGCACACATGCTAATAAAGCTTCAACACTTTGATCTGTCATTTTAATTAACCTTTGGTTGATTGTTGAATTATTGTGTGTGTAATGCAGTAGAAAAGTTTGTTATTGCCTTGTGTCTGTCTTACACTGTTCCTGTTTAATAGCTGTAATCTTTTTTGATTAGTCTAATACAAGTGTTTTCTTTGCTGCAAGTTTTTCTATATTTGCCACTTTTAATACCTCATTTACTTTTGCTTTTTACTTTTACTGAAATATTTGTGTGTCTACATTTTAAAAAGTCATTAATGTTGTTAATAAATGTACCTGCATTCTACTTTGTCCTTAAAACACACAGAAGAAATTAAATTAGACCACTTAATACATACATATAAATGGTAAGAAGACACAATCACATTCTATTAATGAACAATGGCAAACAAGTATATTATAATTTGTAATTAAAGAGTCCAATATTTTAATATGTATTTTGTTAAATGAAAAGGTGTTTATTTTAAAGTTTGTTTTATTGCTTGGGCTGGTAATATAGTATTATTGTTTAAATATCTAAGAATTACCCAAATAATCAATATTTAATCATGGCCCAACTAATGTCTGATGTACATTCCTACATAGCCCTACTTTGTAATACCAGAAATTACATGATGCAAGCAATTTGATTGCCTTTACTGTTTTTGTGTTTTGTTTTATGGTGTAATGTAATTGTATTAGTTAACTTGTGATCTTCACCTGTGAGCTTCAGTGATTTGTCATAAATTATCATGACATCTGGAATAAATCTGCCTATGATTGTTGTCAGAGTGTTTCATCAGAATATTGAAAGATAATTTACTTACAGAATTCATCTGGCTACTAGGTTTTTTTTCCCTATTTGCTGAAGTAAGTAAGGACTTTGGGAATTCTTATATGTAAGCATCTGTTGGACTGTTTTTGTTTTTTATTTCCTCTCAGAGATCAGAGATTAAACAACTTGATGGAGAGTCCTTTAGAGAGCACTATGAGTATCCTGGACACAGAAAAACCAACATTATTGTCACCAATAGGTACTTTATGCTTTCAACCACACAAACGACATAAATATTGAAAAGAATATCATGAATTCCAAGATTTAAGAACTACCTGAAATTCTGATAATGTATTAATAGTAAATAACATGATTATTTAAAATGAATAAAACAATTTTAAAGTAGTGGCTGTTTTGACGTTTCAATGGTGTCATGGAAAGCTACAATATGTGACCAGCACTGAGCAGGTATTTCACATATTACTGAAAATGTAACTTTTGGACTAAAATTTAGAAGCTTAAAGATTTAATTTCATTTCACAGTAACAATATAATTGTACTTCTGTCATTTTATTTTTTCTGTGTACATTTATGTTATTCTAATACAGGAGGGTGCTGTGTGTCAAAGAGATTGACTTGATTGGGCATTTTAACAAAGAATGGGAGTGTCAGTTTGAAAATTTCCTGAAGCCTCCATGTGTTGAAGGAGGAGATGTGAAGATTTATTACAAGGTGCAAAATGAGGAAATCTATCACAATAGGTTTACTGACAAACACTTGTGTCAAATTATATTTAATGTATTAAATACATTAGTGTACATAATAAAAGGATGTAAATTCATATGTTTCTGTCTGTTTAGGAGCAGAACAAACTGAAGATCCTGAAGGATGGGCAGGCCCCAGTGAGAGTGCTACACTTTAAAGAAGCAGACATGGCAGAAGTAAAACTCTTTGTATTGAATTGTGATATTCAAATTTACCAGTTTATCATTATTACACATTATTAATATTTAATTACTTTTAACAACAAATCTAATGTCTTACCACAGTAACTGATTACGTCATCTTTTTCAGTTTAAATCTGCTAAATTACTGTCTGGAATTATTTATAAAGCCTACATTGTGGTCTTTCAAAACTCCTCTGTGTTCTGATCAACAGAAATTGCGGAGTGCCATCCAGAATGCCCAAGTGGCACGTAAGCAGTATCAGATGGTCAGAAAGAAATCTCAGCGTTTTGTCACTCCAGGCAAAACATCCTAAGCTACATCCTACTAACCACATAGTCCAGTTGCTTTCCTCATGGGTGAAGTACTATGGTTTCCCCCAACAGCATATACAGTTAACTGGGCTGCTGTTCAGTTTGCATTACACATATATAGCAATTTTGTGAGCTACAAAATATTTGGATGTCTTTTGTTGTTTTGGTTCTGTTGTTTTTGGTTGTTTGGGTCTTATTTTTATATACACAGGTAAATCTTTCTGACATTTTTCACATTAATCAAATGCTTAGAGGAATTGATTACAGTACAGTTAAGAAAAGAACTTGAACTGCAGTTATGATATATTGATTTTCTGGTTGTCTGTTTATCTGTTGAATTTGTGTAATTTTTTCGTCTGAGAAACAGAAGACAGACTGTTTCTAGAATTTGTTTCTATATGAAGGTTGTACTGAACAAATACGTAAAATAAACACACCAAAGACAATTAAATAGTTACTGACAATTTTGTGGGGTTGTATTATTTGACCGTATTGGATGTTGTAGCTGTGTTTTTATTTGTCATGAGAAATTTATCCTGTCCACCACTGAATAATGAATTTATTGAATCCATTCAAGATGGTTCTTTTAAAGAATTACATTTTATTCTGCTTCTGTGATATGTATCTTCACTCAAAGAATACATATACATGTTTTCCATAAGCTTCAGAAACTGTAATCCCAGCACAGCAGGTGATATTATAATTTTGAACTAATATTGAGTTAATATACATAATAATTTACAAAAAATAATCAAAAACATGTTGACATTTGTAAAGAATATGGCCAGCACATGCAAGTCAATTCTATTTGAGCAGAGCCATATTTACTCAAACAGCTTTAACTCATGATTGGTTGCATGGATCCACCTGAAACTATTGGGCCATGTCACACCACCCTCGCATGGATTATTTCCTATAGGGTAAGTCAGTGCATATTCCTTTGGTTTTCAGTCACATTACACATATGTATGTTACTACCATAATAAACTGTTCTAATGTTTCTGTAGCTCTAAATTATAACCCCAGAATTTAAAAAAAATGCTTCTGTAGTTTGCGTCATAAAAATGAACTTTTTAGACTATTTAGCCCTGCCCACTCACATTTATTTTAATTTGCATAATATGTATGCAAAATATACTTTTGCAAACTAGTCCTCAGATTTCTGACATATCTTCAAAATGTTGGCATCAAAATACTCACAAGAGTCTGACCTTCAATAATTAACCAAAACATGTTGACGTTTATAAACAATATGTCCGTCACGTCAACGAATCATTGCAGGGTGCACTTATTTATTCAAACAGCTGTAACATAGGGTTACCACCACTAAACCTGAATGTTAGGGCCCCTTTGGGATCTCTCAGCAACTGATGCAGACTCACTCAGACTGGCTGCTTGGGGTGCTATTCATGTTTTCACACACAAAAACAAGCATATTGTAAAATAAGATGTACAGTTTTTTTTTTGTTTTTTTTTTGCCTGATTCTTTCAGTTATGTCAGAAAAAGTGCCTTTTGGTCCATTTAGCCCCACCCACATTTGCAAAACTTACTTCCCAGATTTTTTTATATTCAACGTGGTTCATCTGTAACATGCGAACAGCAACTGTTTGATGTATTGCCATCAAATTTAGTACATCTTCTTGGGACTGAGTGCTGTCATGTCTTATGTCTAAATCCACAATCTAATTATTTTAATACATTTGATAATTTGGTGGTCAAAGACAATACCAGTTCTTCACTGTGTTGGAGATATTCCTCTCCTATACTATGCAGGAAACTTGCCTAGACGCAAGTATGTGGGAAGCAGGGGTGCTGCAAGTACAGCTGCAACTGCTAACAAAGTTTCAAATTTTGTATTTTGAGTAGTTATTTAATATGGATGTTGGAGATTGTGTTCCACTTAAACCACTGATTAGAGTTTTTTTTAAATGTATGAATGAATGACACATTGCACTTTTTAACTGTTCATAGTTATATTCAATGTTACAGAATGTCGGCGAGACTTGAGTCTTCAGGACAGAAGAGTTTCTGGTGTCCGGATTCTCTGTAACATGACAAGGTGTATTTATTTATTTTTTTTTGTCTCATTTACTGCAAGACAGAAAAAAGAGTTAATGAGGGAAGGACTGTATAGGCCTATAGCTGCAATAACATAAGTGATAACAGGAACCAACTCCTGAGTCAGGAAACTTACTGACTTTTACAAAGCACTGACACTGACACAAATTCTCCAATCTGATTGGTCAGAAGGTGTGCATTATTTTTGTATTACAGCGCGTCTCAGACAGTAGTTCCGGCTGTAACATGCACAATAGGTTTATATTAATGCGCTCGCTCTAATATGTTATTGTTTCTTTATACGACAGGGACAGTTCACTGTGTGTATCACTCCGCTTGTCCGTGTTCACTACGTCATATTCCAATTACAGCAACAGCTCGTTACACTGAAACCGTTACCGTTACTACTACCGGCTGTGGTCACGGCGTCTGTGCGTTACCATGGCAACACGCAACGCTCCATCCAGCTGAGGTTTCTTTGGGGCCTATTTTCAGTGACAGACCAAAAATAAACAAAACATTTGGCCATACTGTGTCTGAAATGTCAGTTACTCGCTATTAACTTTCTTTATATATAGAACTGTTGTATTAAAGCCTTTCAGATGTTCAGTACAGCAGCACTCCTGCTTGTGTCCCTGTGCTCTCTGTGTAAGATATGTGTTGTTTACATATTTTATTTATTGTTTGTTTGTTTGTTTGTTTGTTTTGTTAATACAGTAAACTCGTACACACTCGGCTATCAGAGATATGACGTCATTTCAGCATACCATAAGTTTTTGTAAAAGACGAAATCATGTATTATTTTTTTCTCTTATCTCTTAATTATTTTATGTTTCTATTATTAGTTTCCTATTTTAATACCTTTATGTATAAAGTGGGTCAGAGTGCGAGGTGAATCTGCGGTGCGTTTTCGTGAGATTACGCGTCATCCTACAACGTGGCGCCACACACACACACGCGCGCGCGCACTCACTCTCACACACACACACACAGAGCCAACAGCAGAGTGTGTGAGCAGGTTTAAAGCTGCGGGGAGGCTGGCTCGGTGTGTGAGACAGTGTGATATAAGCGGGTTTAAAGGAGAAGCCCCTGAATGAGAGGTTGAGGAGCTGAGGGATGAACTGATGAACTGATGAACTGCGCTCTTCCTCTTCATGCTGTAAATTTGCTGCACTGAGGCCGGAGCGCGCGCTGAGTCAGGGGCACTCGGAGCCCCGCTGGGGTGTGTTTTGTACCTTTAATCACCGTAAGAAGCAAGTAGTTTGTACACAACAGGTCGGGCAGTTTGGACAGTGTTAACAGCCATGCACGCACTGGGTGTAGTGTGTGTCGTGTGTGTGCTGCTGTGTGTGGTGGATCTGAAGCCCACAGTGAGAAAGGACAGAATTCACCATGAAGCCGAACTTAGCCGGAAACCGCACGCGGACCAGCACGCGGACCAGCAGAGCCTGCAGTTCGACCATGAAGCTTTTTTGGGAAAAGAAGAGGCGAAGACATTCGACCAGCTGAGTCCAGAGGAGAGCAGAGACAGACTGAGGTGAGCAGGCCCGGCTCCAGCTCAGAGCTGTGGGGGAAGGCATTTTCTACACAGCCTACTCCTTGCATATACAACATTAACTTTATGCTTTTCTTTTTCAGTGTGTGTGTAAATGATTGGCATGTGTTTGGTAATTATAAGCATGAAAATCTCCAAAGTATGAGCTGTCATATTCTAGAGAAGCTGCACAATATTGTCCATGTTGTGTAGGAATATAGATAACCTTACAGAAAGTATCATGATGACATGGGATTAGTAGACATTCTGATATAATAGTATGGAAGGAACTCAGAGTCAGTAGGAGATGAACCTGAATTTGTAATGTTTGGGGGGAAAAAAGTGAAAATGTAAAGCTGAAAATGTTCAGTGTGAATCTTAAGATATTTATATATATTTGTTTGGAATTTAGCCATCTGAAATGCAGGTTTTGAAAATTTAGGTAATAAAAATTTCCATTTAAAATTCAGGTAGTAAAAAAAATCAGGTTAAAAAATTCAAGCAGTATTTAAACCAGGCCAATCAAAATATAGACTCACTGAGCAGTTTATTAGGAACACCTGTACACCTACTCATTCATGCACTTATCTAATCAGCCAATTGTGTGGCAGCAGTGCAGTGCATAACATCATGCAGATACAGGCCAGCAGCTTCAGGTAATATTCTCATCAACCATCAGACTGGAGAAGAATCTCAGTGATCTCACTGTTTTTGACTGTGGCATGATTGTTGGGGCCAGACGGGCTTGTTTGAATTTTTTATATCTGCTGATCTCCTGGGATTTTCACACACAACAGTAAACTAGAGTTTACTCAGAATGGTGCAATAAAGTAAAAACATCCAGTGAGCAGCAGGTCTGCAGACGGAAACGTCTTGTTGATGAGAGAGGTCAAAGGAGAATGGCCAGGCTGGTTCGAGCTGACAGAAAGGCTACAGTAACTCAGATAACCACACTCTACAATTGTGGTGAGCAGAAAAGCATCTCACAATGCGCAACACGTCGAACCGGATGGACTACAACAACAGAAGACCACGTCAGGTTCCACTTCTGTCAGCCAAGAACAGAAAGCTGAGGCTGCAGTGGGCACAGGCTCACCAAAACTGGACAGCTGAAGACTGGAAAAACGTAGCCTGGTCTGATGAAGCTTGATTTCTGCTGAGGCACTCAGATGGTAGGGTCAGATTTGGGTGCAAACAGCATGAATCCATGGACCAGCCTGCCTTCTGTCAACAGTCCAGGCTGGTGGAGGTGGTGTAGTGGTGTGGGGAATGATCTTGTCACACATTGGGCCTGTTAATACCAATCACTCTTCGCTTGAATGCCACAGCCTATTGTTGAGTATTGTTGTGTAGGCCCCCCTTGTGCCACCAAAACAGTTCTGACCCGTCAAGTCATGGACTCCACAAGACCTCTGAAGGTGTGCTGTGGTATCTGGCACCAAGACGGTAGCAGCAGATCCTGTTAGTTGCGAGGTGGGGCTTCCATGGATCAGACTTGTTTGTCCAGCACATCCCACAGATGCTCAATCGGATTGAGATCTGGGGAATTTGGAGGCCAAGTCAACACCTTGAACTCTTTGTCATGTTCCTCAAACCATTCCTGAAGGATTTTTGCAGTGTGGCAGGGAGCATTATCCTGCTGAAAGAGGCCACTGCCATTATGGAATACTGTTGCCATGAAGGAGTGTAACTTGGTCTGCAGCAATGTTTAGGTAGGTGGTACGTGTCAAAATAACATCCACATGAACATCAGGACCCAAGGTTTCCCAGCAGAACATTGCCCAGAGCATCACACTGCCTCCGCCAGCTTGCCTTCTTCCCATAGTGCATCCTTGTGCCATCTCTTCCCCCAGGTAAACGATGCACACGCACCCGGCCGTCCACGTGATTTAAAAGAAAACGTGATTCTTCAGACCAGGCCACCTTCTTCCATTGCTCCATGGTCCAGTTCTGATGCTCGCGTTCCCACTGTAGGTGATTTCGGTGGTGTACAGGGGTCAGCATGAGCTCTCTGACCAGTCTGTGGCTACACAGCCCCATATGCAGCAAGCTGCGATGCACTGTGTGTTCTGACACCTTTCTGTCATAGCCAGCATTAACTTTTTCAGCAGTTTGTACAACATTGTACAAAAAGCCCTTAATGTAACTGAATTGGTTTCACTGGGAGAATTTAAATCAGTTTTAAAGGATATGGAAGCTGGCTCTATCAGTAAATGCTGCTGCAGATAATTTCTCCACACTTTTATGATGTTATATATTGAATCATTGCATTGTCTGTCTGCTTGTTGAAATTTTGTACGCTGTCCTCTTGGCCAGGTCACTCTTGAAAAAGTGACTTTTAATCTCAATGAGATTTTACGTGGTTGAATAAATAAGTGAATGATTGGGGTAGGCTATGACTATGGATTAGGTTGGCTTAAGAATTTGCTTTCTGGTCACAAAAACCTAGTAGTGGCATTTTCCAATGTTGATATTATGAAATTATGTACAGTTTTTCTACAACCCCAGATTGCCTGAACTGTTTGAACAAGGGATACAGTACTTTGTACTGTTTATTTCCAGGCAGAACTGGTCATTGAAGCCAAAGTTAGACCTTTTTCATTTTTTGCCTTTACTCTTAGATTTTCTTGGATGTTTCTGTGGTTTGTATGTCTAGTATAATGTCTAGTACTATGTACAGTGTATGTCTAGTCTCTCTTATTTCATTATATTCTTTCTTTAGGGTTCCCATCTATGCATTAATAGTTTTAGCAGAGGGGTTAAATTCTTTACTGTCCTTTTTGAAGGTTGCCAATTTGTTGATATGAGAAGTCAGGCTGGTGCACAGGTCTAGGCTTAGCCTAGCATAGGTCTTTTATTTCTTTAGTAATCTGAGAATGTCCAGTTTTTTTATTAAGTCTAGTACACTGATCTTTATATCTGTGGTGCCTGTAGCTGAATCCATCTTATTCTGTGGGTTGTGGAGTTTGTTGGTTTGTGTTCCAGTTTCGATAATGTCATAAAAATAGCTGTCGTGTACAGTGGGTCCTGAAAATATTGCAGACCCACTGTACGACATCGTGCTATGGTCTCGGTAAAGTTTTGTTTAGTTTTGAGTCTTTATATGTGTGTATTGCTGTTTCCTGTGACTATCACCACTGCAAATATAAAATATGACCAACAAACCCTGCTATACATCAGAGAAGTCCGATGTTCTGCAGAGTTTACTCACCTCGAGCCCGTGGTTTCCCTGAGTTGCTTTGGGATGGAGTTGGGAGCAAACAAAGCAGCCACGCCGGGCTCCCCTAGCTGCTAGCATCCGAAGAGGAGACCCGTTAGACGGGGTGGTGCAGAGTGTTGACTTCGGCGTCTGGTCAGCCGTGGTAGGCTAACCCTTCCAAACATCTTTCTTGCTAACATTGAATTGTTGGAAAATAAAATAGACGATCTCTGTAGGAGGATCGCACTACAATGCCACTTTAGAGACTGCTCAGTTGTGTGTGTCTGTGAAACCTGGCTGAATCAGAAGATGAATACGTGGAATATCTGATGATTAGATGCAGGCCATTTTACATCCCCCCTTCTGCTAGTGAGGTTGAGGCACTGAAAGAACTGTACAGTATGGTCAGTAAATATGGAAACACCTACCCCAATGCTGCTTTTATTGTACTGGGAGATTTTAATCATTGTAATCTAAAAACGTATCTACCCCAATATGAACAGTATATTACTTTTCCAACCAGAAGTCAAAAATATATTGGACCACTGCTATAGCAATATCAAAAAGGCATACATTGCAGTCCCTAAGCCAAACTTCAGTAAGTCTGAGCATATAGCCATCTTGCTGCAGCCTTCATATACCAAGAAGCTCACAGCTGAACTGGTCACTGTGAAGACTGTGGAAATGGTCAGACAGTGCATTACAGGACTGCTTTGAAACCACTTATATGGATTTGTTTAGGGTAGCCACAGACAGTATCCATGCTTGCACAGCATGTGTATTTCTATATGTGTCCCTCTTAGGACCATGGTTCAACCAAGCTATCGGACACAAGATTAGGGAACGTAACATTGCTTTTAGATCTGAGAATGATCAGGTGTAAAAGCAGGCCAGTTATGCACTGATAAAGTCTATCAGAACAGCTAAAAAGATCTAGGCAGAAAAACTGGAGCACTGCTACTTTGGCAACAATACCAGGCTGGCCCAGGCTGTTGTTCGATTCAAATATTCAGTCATTGTACCAATCCCCAAAAAGTCAGACGCAATCGACCTGAGCAACTTCTGCCCGGTGGCCCTTAACATCAGTCACCCTGAAGCACCTGGAGAAACTGGTGTTGAAATCCATTGATTCCATCATCCCTGCAGCCACTGACCCTCTGGAGTTCACCTACCGGCAAAATAGGCAATATACAGCCACTGGAGGCAACTGGCTGTACAAATTGATTTTATGTTTTTATTGTATTGCTGGTTATTTGTTCAAATGTGCAATATTTTATAATTTTACATAATTTTATTTCTTTTATTATTCCTAAGGTGTATATAATTACAGTGCATTTTTATTTGTTGTTGTTGTTGTTGTTGTTTTGTTACTTTTGCTGATATTGTCTGATATGTAACTTTTCTTTCTTTCTATCGTTAGTCTTTAATACCTGCACTTTAACTGTCTGTGAGCTGCTGTGATAAGTGAATTTCCCCACTGTGGGATCAGTAAAGTTTATCTTATCTTGAATCTTCAGGTTTTTGCATAATTTATAACTGCATTGTAGTTTTAATTAATTAAAATGGATTAAATTGACTTTTTTTGCCATCACTCTACACAAACCCATAACGACAAAGTGAAAACATTTATTTTTTTTAGAAAAAAAAAAAAAATCTGAAAACTGAAATCTCTCATTTAGATAAGTATTCAGACCTTAAGTGTTCACTTTGTAGAAACACATTTGTCAGGAATTATAGCTCTGAATCTTTTTGGGCAAGTCTCAACGAGCTGTGCACACCTGGATTTCTCCCATTCTTCCTGGCAGATCCTCTCATGTTCAGTTAGACTGGATGGTGAGAGTCTATGAACTGCCATCTTCAGGTATCTCCATAGTTGTTCTATGGGTTTCAAATTTGCCCTTTGGCTGCACCACTTAAGGACAATTGAGTGGACATTTGTCCTGAAGCCATCCCAGTGTTGTCTTGGTTGTATGCTTTGGGTCATTGTCATGCTGAAAGGTGAACATTCACCTCAGTCTCACTCTGGAGCATGTTTTCTTTAAGAACCTCTGTATTTGGCTGCATTTGCCTTTTCTCAATTCTGACCAGTCTCCCTACCATAGCATGATGCTTCTGTGCTTCAAGCATTTGATGAGCAGTACCTGATTTTCACCAGATATATCACTTGGAGTTCTGCACTAAAAGTTTAAAGGATGAAAAACCTGGTGTATTAGGTATAAATGACATCAGTCCTTTGCATTAGAAAAAGTAACATATTGTTAAGGGATGAATGGATGGATGGTTGGAGGGAATTTATTGATCCCTGAGGGGAAACATGGGATATTTTCCTGGTTGGTTGGTTGATAAATGTTCTTATGCTGCTGTTATGGGCATATTTAGCCTGCTGTGCTGTGAATCCTGATGTACAGAACTGTGCATTGTACACTTTTCCCCTTTCACCTTTCTTTAAGTTTACCCCATAAATCTTTATGCATATGGGGAATTGTTTTGTTCGTGTTTAACACATTTATTGCAATGTCTTTATTGGATTTTCATAGATTATAATAACAGGATACAAAACCATA
Source organism: Pangasianodon hypophthalmus (assembly GCF_027358585.1). Taxonomy (NCBI): domain Eukaryota; kingdom Metazoa; phylum Chordata; class Actinopteri; order Siluriformes; family Pangasiidae; genus Pangasianodon; species Pangasianodon hypophthalmus. The sequence continues at coordinate 26,007,548 of NC_069720.1, forward strand.
AATATAAAGACAGATTATCCTTTAGATAATAAGATAAGCTGTCCTATATTAATGGTTTTGTATCCTGTTATAATCTTTGAAAAGTCAATAAAGACATTGTTTAAACAATTATGTTAATTACAATTATATAAAATAAGTTTATATGCTCAACTGGTTGCTTATCAATCCAAACATTTACGAAAATTGCAGTTAAATATCAGTTTATCCAGTACAGCTTCTCTCATGTATGCTGTTAGTGTCTGGCTGTGCCATCCATTGGTGTGCACTGGGGTTTTTGTGGTAAAATTCAGTGTTTTTTTTTTTTTTTTTTTTTTTTTTTAATTATTATCTCTGCCTGCTAGGATTTTCTTGTAGCAGTGGCACCTCTGTACGCTGTGACACTGGTAGCTCCATAGAGTGTACATGAGGTCTGGCATGTACAAGGCGAGAAGAAGAATGGGAAATGACAATGGTATTAATAGAAACACTGTTATATGATTATGACTTCATTGGAAGATCTCTGCATGTATGCACACACACACACACACACACACACAAGAAGGTACTATTAATACCTTAATAACTACTACTACTACTAGTAACAGTGTTTTAGCAGTTAACACTGTTTTAGTAGTTAGCACTGTTTTAATAGTTATTTGTCTTGTCTTGTGCTGTTTGCACACGTTTGCACGTGCACCTTATGTAGTAATTTGTAGTCTCTTGTAGTTCTGTTCTGGAGGAACGTTATTTCGTTTCACTGCGTACTGTACTAGCTGTATATGGTTGAAATGACAATAAAGCCACTTGCCTTGATGTGATATTCACCTAGTGCTGGGCAATTTTAACAGTTAATTCTAATTAGTGTTTTAACGTGATTTTCAAAATGTTCTAATTGAGATTATACTTTTACATATAAATATTTACTTTTTTTTCATTTAAAAAAATTGATAAATGGTATTAATTTTTTTAACCAATATGAAGGAAAAACACAGCCTACTGAAATTGATAAATGCCTCCTACAGCCTGTGATACTCCCAAACACTGCACATATGTAGACAAAGAAAGGTGGAAATAACACTTCAGTTATATGGAATTGGTATGAGTCAGATGAATAAGTTAATGTAAAATATTATGCTGCATTTGACCCACCTCAAGAGGTCATTTAAATATGCCATTTTCGACCTCAGTGCGTTCGAAAGATGAAGTTGTAACATCTTTTGTTAGCATCAAGATAGGCAGCTAACTGTGTTGAGGATTAATATCGCCTAATCCTATTTTCCAAAATTTTTGCAATTGCTTTTGAAATATGTCTGAAAAATAGTTACATACCTGGCAGCTAGGAGGGTGAAATAGAATGAGAGCTTATTAAAGATGTTAACCAGGGTTAAAAATCAAGAGACCTGTAAGGTCACCATTCAACAATACACAGAAATAATTTGAAAAATGTAAATGATGGGCAGTCCAGAATCGACCTTAATGAAGAAAACAAATTGACAGAAATGAAAGGCTTGCAGTTTCACTGCACAGAGAGAAGGACATCAGGTAGTGCAGGGTATATTGTATACAATATGTCTCTAAGATTCTGCAATGAGTTATGATAAATGAAATAAAAATAAAATTCAAAACTCAAACTTGATTTTTTTTCTCTGTAAAATTAGCAAAAAAAAAACGATACAGATATATTTCAGATACATGCCATATTTGTGCCTTTTTTACCCCTTATGTGTTCTAACTATTATGTAATCATAGCAGCTCAAGTGCTTTTACATAGGCTGTGATAAACTCTGCTCTCTCTGTGTGTGTGTGTGTGTGTGTGTGTGTGTGTGTGTGTGTATTTGCAGTAAGATTGTGGATCGTATCGATAGTGATGCTGATGGATTCATAACTTCTGACGAGCTGAAGCTTTGGATTAAACGCGTTCAAAAACGCTATGTTTATGAGAACGTTGCTAAAATATGGCGTGACTACGACCTGAACAAAGACAATGCGATTGCCTGGGAGGAGTACAAACAGGCCACCTATGGATATTACCTTGGTGAGTGTGCGTGCCGTTAGCATAGTGTAGTAACGGTTTCAGTGTAAAGAACTATTGCAAGAATTGGAATTTGATGTAGCGAACACAGACAAGCAGTCAGATTAGTGGAGAGGAACTAAATGTTGTATAATTTAACTTAATCATGTGTGTAATCATATGTAATATATACATGTAATGTAATTGATGTAATTTCATGCAGTAATAAAGCAAAGCCATGAGAATGTGTGCATTACAGTGATTTTATCACAGGTAAAGGCGTGCACACCATTGAGTGGCTTATTGCTTTTATAAAACAAAATCAATATGATAATCCAGAGTTTAAAAAAATAAAACCAAAGCTTACTGTTAGAATTGTATATAGCAGACAGTTAGGTTATATAGCATATAGTAGGCTTTGGTTACTAAACAACATAATGGGCAAAGATTAAGGCATTCCATGGATAGAACAGTGACTTGTGCTCTGATATTTTCAAGCATGTTTGATATATTCTCAGCACAGTTTTTTTCAGCACAAATGTCTTGTAGTGTGAGCACTTCTCAGACTAGTAGAAAAGCATGGCTGAGAAACAGCCAGTGAGAGTCAGAGAAAAAATTTAATTTATCAGCTCCAACCACTCCTTCTGCCACAGTTCTCTCTTTTTTCTCTTTTTTCTTGTTTCTATTAAAAAAAACTGATTTTAGGATCAGTCCTGTCTGTTTTATAATTTGATGTAATCTCAGACAGCCAAGATAAGTTTATCTTTATTATTTAATGATTTAAGTGAGGATGACAAAATATAATGATGATAATGTAAAAGTGATTAAGTATTGCAGCAAGCCTGGAGAAGCATTTGGGTGATTTGTGATGTAACCTGATGACTGAATGCAGTGATGTAATTTTGCAGCGAACCCAGAAGAGTTTGCGGATTCGTCTGATCAGTTCAGCTTTAAGAAGATGCTGCCACGAGATGAGCGCAGATTTAAAGCAGCTGATCTGAATGGAGATGAGCGAGCAGAGAGGGATGAGTTCACTGCGTTCCTCCATCCTGAGGAATTTGAGCACATGAGGGACATTGTTGTCCTGGTGAGTGAAACATACCCGGTCCTAAGTTCATACTAATGAGAGACTAAGCAATAGCTCACCATTCATATTCTGTGTAAGTGAACAACATGGAGTCAACCATGTGGCAAACAACACAAATTTTGTGTCAATCAGGAGTGCTTTTTTTTTTTTATATAAATTGAACTTTTGTACTAGTTTTAAAGAGAATTATTTTTTAATGTAACGGCAAAGTGCTCACTGTATTATCAGGAGTTAATTAAAATCCTGACAATGCCACTGCCATCCATGGCTGGTAGTACAAGAGAGCAACTTGGCCGTGGTAACTGTTATACCCTAGGTAGGAATATTAACAGTGTTGTTATACCCTTCAGTCTGACTGTTCATTGGCTGAGCATAAATAAAAAAATATTCCTGCATGAAGACGCATTAATAATGTTGCATGTTGAGTCAGAGGGCTAAGACTTAGGAAAGTATTGTTTACATGAATGCTAGAAAAGTGTTTCTACATTGGATATAAAATGTCTACACACCCCTGTTAAAATGGCAGGTTTTTGTGAAACCAAGATAAATCATGTCAGAACGTTTTCCACCCCCAGTGTGAACTTACAACCTATTGTAATTTTACAACCTATGTAAAATTAAGTGAAAAACAATCAAACATTCTAGGGAAAATTGTGAAAAATAAAAAAAAGTTGCAGTCACCTGTGTAAGTGTGCACATCCTTTTACAATTGGGGATGTGGCTGTGAATGAGCCAATCACATTCAATCTCATGTTCAAAAGTAATTATCATACAGCTGTCATCAATGAAATTATTCTGATTAACCTCAAAAAGATCATCCCTCCAGAATTTATAAAAGGACAAGACAAAAACTTACCTGGGAGGCTGCCAAGAGACCAGGGCTGTGGGGTAGGGCGGCTAGACAGAAGCCCTTTCTCACAAAAAACATCCAAGCTCAACTAAATCACCCCAAACTATGTGGCAAAAATTGTGTTTGGTGCAAAAAAAAAAAAAAGCACATCACCAAAAGAAGAACATACCCATGGTGAAGCATGGTGGTGGCACCATCATGCTTTAGGGCTGCTTTTCTTCAACCAGAACTGGGGCTTTTATCAAGGTGGAGGGAATCATGAATAGCTACAAATACCAGCCGATTTTAGCGCAAAACATTTAGGTGTCTAGTAGTAAACTGAGGATGAAAAGGAATTTCACCTTTCAGTATGACAACGATCCAAAGCGTACATTCAAATCAACAAAGGACGAAAGAACGGCTTAACCAAAAGAACATCAATGTTTCTGAATGGCCGAGCCAGAGACCAGACTTGAAATCTGTGGTGTGACCTGAAGCGAGCTCTTACTGAAAAAGACTGAGTGGCGTAATACAATCAAAAGGTGCTTCAACAACGTATTAGTTTAGGGGTGCGCACACTTATGCAACCAGGTTATTGTAAGTTTTTTTTGTTTGTTTGTTTTTTTTTTCCAATTTTTCCCTAAAATGTTTCTGATTGTTTTTCACTTAATTTTTATATGTTGTAATTTCACATTGATGGTGGAAAAAGTTCTGACAAGATTTATCTTGGTTTCATTTATTTTAAGTCACAAAAACCTGCCGTTTTAACAGGGGTTTGTAGACTTTTTATATCCATTGTATGTTAAAAATATATTTATTTATTGCATTTCATATAAACATATCTGACACTTTATTATATTTAGATTTTACTAAAGTGTAACAGTTATGACAGGACAATGGGTATAAAATGTTTGTACTTTTTATATTTCAGGGTTTTATATCATCTTGCATCAGAAAGCATGAAAGTACACAGCCAAAAGCAGCACAGTAGTGGTCACTACACACACTAATAAGCGACAAACTTGGAACAACATCAGTGTGAAACTTTTTTTTTTTTTAACAAATAGCAGCTGTCACCTTTATTTTGTGTTTCTGAAAGAAGTTTATTTTTGGTTGCGTGGCACTGTGAAGATCCAATTATATTTATTAAATTATAGTTAAATCAGTGAAGATTTAGTTATTTAATTATGGTTGCCTAATAAAAGTTAATTAAATATGCTTACAGTAATTTATAGTTAAGTGTGACAATCTAATGTCCTGATCTATAGGAGACATTGGAGGACATCGATAAGAACGGAGACGGTTACGTGGATGAAGACGAATACATCGGTATGGAAATCATGGTGGTATATTTTTATCATTTTAATAATTTTGAAAAATAGTGTAATATTGACAACATTTTTCATTGCCAGATTTCTTTCTGTTTTTGACTTCATCACTCTTTACTGTGTTACTACAGTGACTCTTAGATTTACTGGAAACAGTATTAAACAACATTGTAAACAGTCACTGGTAAACACTGTATACACAGTGGCTGCAAACAACACTGTATTTACTGATTGTGAAAACAGTCTATAATCACTAATGGCTTACTGTAACTATAAATCTATAATTGCTGCAAATAAGGAAAAGCACAGTCAGCTGGAGAATTATTGGCAGTCTCATTAAAAATGGGTATTAAAGATGATGAAAAAATGTCTTTGTTCTTAATTAGCTTAATCTGCAGTCAATGCCCGCTTTAATAGTAATACTTGTATCAAGGCTCAAGTGGGCACATGGCTCACCAAAACTGGACAGTTGGAAAACATGCCCTGGTACCTAATTATTTTTTAATATTATCTAGCATGAAGTGAAACTTTGCCTATAAGCATTCAGTCAGTTATTTGAGTTTTGTGGGTTTAGAGGACGAATCAAGTTGAAAAATCTGGGAGATTTTCATTAAGGCTGTATACATTTATTACTAAGCATTTCAACAAAGTGAAAAGACTGACATTCTTGGTCAGTCATAACATGCAAAAAATAAAAATGGTTGGCCAGATTCAAGTTGTATTTGTTTTTTATTTATTGTTTTATTTTTTTTTTTTTTTTAAAGCAGGGAAGATTGGCCTCAGTAGCTGACCAGGACAAATTAATAACAAAAACTTCCAACCAAGTAATCTACCTAAACTAAAAAAGTGAAATGCAATATCTTCCCTATCTCCCTATTTGACTAACTTATTTATTATAAATTTATTATTATTATTATTATTATTATTATTATTATTATTATGTGCTCACAATATTTTTTTTCTTGCTTTAAATTTGCTTTTTTGAATTCTCTAATTAATAAGCTGGGTAAATGGTGCTCTCCTCTAAAGAAAAAGGTTTATGCAGCAAAATGAATATGCCTTGGAACATTTTTATTTAGCCAGTAAATAATAAAATAGCCAATAAAACTGTGGCATTTTGTATTATTTTAGTGTTTGTGATATCTCCAGATATAATTTCGTCAATGTGCTAATTAGGACTATTGGCAAGCTAATCTCTTTGGCTGGTGTGTCTCCATAAACAGTCTTAAAGTTAGACTGAAGGTATACTAGATGTCTAATGTTACTCAGTGAATTTATTTCATGCATGTGGGATTGTATGGTGTAGTCATAAGACTTTGCTGTGTGTAGGTTAATCAAAACAAATTTTTCCAATTTTTTTTTCAGCGGACATGTTTGCACATGAAGATGGTGGGCCTGAACCAGACTGGGTGAAAACTGAGAGAGATCAGTTTTCTGATTTCAGAGATCTGAATAAAGATGGGAAGATGGATGTGGAGGAGATTCGTCACTGGATTCTTCCTCAGGATTACGATCATGCTCAGGCTGAGGCACGACACCTTCTGTATGAGTCCGACACTGATAAGGTAACTACAAGTGCAGTCTATATATTCTCAGTCTAACTCAGAACATACTGATGCCACATATCTGCTCTAAAAAAATGAATGTTACTGAACCATGCATGTTTAAACCCAGTTATTAAAATCAGATTTAAAAAAAACTGACAGTCTCTTTTAGATTAAAAATTAATTTAATCACATTGCACATTGCCTAAGAAATAAATATAAGCAATCACACAAATAAAAAAATGAATGCTGACTTGGTAATGTTTTTAATGTGTGACTGATATAAGAGGACTGATTGCAGAGTACAGTGTGACACCAAGGCTTCAAATGTGAGCTGAGTAATGAAACCTGGGATGTAGTTCATTTTCTTTAGTATGAATTTAAGTTAGAATTCATCTAAGTCTTTAGGTCTGTCAGCCAGTCTACTAGTGCAGGCGGAGGCAATGTTTTCACCACTGGTTTGATTCTTTTTCAGGATATTCCAAATTGTTGTATTGGCTATGCCCAGCGCTTATTATGTACCAGGGTGTTGATGAGCTTCTCTGCTGAAGAGGGGGAAAGGACAGAGAATCTCATCTACACTCTTAAGTCATCAGACACTCACCTGTTTTCCTCTTGCCTCTGCACTGAAGGAGACAGGGCTTTATTTTTTTTATTCTGAATTACTTATATTTGTCAGTTGCATTCTACCTTTTGAAAATGTATGTGGGATAATAGGGGAGCTGTAGCCAATGTGGATTCCGGCTAAAACTAGAAGAAAAAATATATATATACGTACGTACACCACAATAGCTGTGAAATGAAGCAATCAAGATGTGATTGAAGTGTAGACTTTCAGCTTTAATTCAAAGGGATAAAAACTTTTGCATTAACCATTTAGGAATTACAGACATTTTTTACAGAGTCTCTCTATTTTCACAGGCTCAAAAGTAAATGGACAAACTAGCATATAAATATTAGGATTATTTTTAATACTTGGATGCAAATCCTTTGCAGTCAATGACTGCGTGAAGTTTGGAACCCATTGACGTCACCAAATGCTGAGTTTCCTCCCTTGAGATGTTGTTCAAAATTGTGTCACTGTCCAAATATTTATGGACCTGTGTGTATTGTCTGTTTACTTGGATTGGACAGGGAGTTAAAGTATCACTTGTGTGGTATAAATTGGTGTGCATATTTATTGTGCAGGATCAGATGCTGACAAAAGAAGAGATTCTGCAGAACTGGAACATGTTTGTAGGAAGTCAAGCGACAAACTATGGAGAAGATCTGACCAGAAACCATGATGAGCTCTGAACACAATATAATCAAGAGCAATAATCACTTTGCATTTCTACATTCACATGATTAATAACATCTTTAAGTACATGAACTATGGACACACAATCGGTAATCACTAAAACATTATTAGGATGTGAAATCCCAGCACTTTCTCCAGGAGTGTCTGATTGACAGATCTACAGATTTGCAGATCTCTAATCTACCTCAGTATTACTCAGTGTCCTTAGTGCCATTCATGGCTTTTTCTTCTGTTTGTGAGTGGGTTAGAGACTAACTGCAAGTTTTCCACAGATCAATTTTGTTTAGTTAGGTCTTTGTAAAGATCTGTATAATCAGTCTGTTCTGTAAAGTGTGTTTTGTGTATGTTTATTGTGCTTTAGTGTTATTTACTCTTGAGGAAACAGTGTTACATAGTCAATTACAAACAGAACATTACAGTATGAGGTTTTTTAATCTTTATGTCAGTTTTGAGCTTTGATTCTGGTCTTATTTTAAAAACAGTTTTAACTTTTTACTCAGAAGTTTATATTCACTACAACTTTTATGGATTCATTTACCAGATAATACCAGTAAAATTTTAGCATCATGCACTGGTTACTAATGCAGTGTTGCCGAGCAATTAGTGACACTGCAGTTGATTTTCATGACAAATAAACTATGACTATTCTGCACTGCCTGTTTATGAATTCCAAAAGAAAGATCTCACTGACTTTTTTTTTTAAATCAGACAAGGTATGTTTTACCAAATGTTTCTAAATATTTAAAATATGTAATACATTTCAAATTGATGGCAAAAATTAGCTAAAATCTTAATTACTTGTTCAGTTGCAACTGTCAACATGTGTAGTATTTGAAGTATTGTTCATTCATGTTCAATGCATAAAGAACAGTGGTAATTATGAATGCAAATTATGGGAACTGACTTCAAACACTTCAAAAGACACCTTCTTTGTTTAATATTTTGCTTGCAGCTTGTAAGATCACACCTGAACATGTGTATTAGTGGAAGCACAATAAGAAGCACATCTTTCAGTCAAGGGCCTGTTCTTCACACATAGATTACTGAGTTAGCTGGGTATAAAAATATGCATGGGCATAAAAATTTCTGGGCTTTCTTAGCAGGCAGGGTGGTATCTATGCATGTGAGTGAATAGACCGAATAGAACAGATATGCCATGGGTATTGTTCTGAATTTTCCACAATTGCTTTCCTGCCATGGTCATAAATGTTTTGAAGGAGTTTTGAAATTGTGCGACTCATGTTTCCAGCAATATTGTTTACCTGAGTCTCTAAAGGGAGACGGCCCTCGTCCTTCATATCCACGGCACATCGAAATGGGTGTTTTCCGGAAAGTATTTAAGACAGGACATTTTCAAAAACAAATAAATATTCTGAGCACTACTGGGTCCCTTTGTATAAAGTAGTTAATTTATAGACCTAAGTCTTTAGGTCTGTCAGCCAGTCTACTAGTGCAGGCGGAGGCAATGTTTTCACCACTGGTTTGATTCTTTTTCAGGATATTCCAAATTGTTGTATTGGCTATGCCCAGTGCTTATTATGTACCAGGGTGTTGATGAGCTTCTCTGCTGAAGAGGGGGAAAGGACAGAGAATCTCATCTACACTCTTAAGTCATCAGACACTCACCTGTTTTCCTCTTGCCTCTGCACTGAAGGAGACAGGGCTTTATTTTTTTTATTCTGAATTACTTATATTTGTCAGTTGCATTCTACCTTTTGAAAATGTATGTGGGATAATAGGGGAGCTGTAGCCAATGTGGATTCCGGCTAAAACTAGAAGAAAAAAAATATATATACGTACGTACACCACAATAGCTGTGAAATGAAGCAATCAAGATGTGATTGAAGTGTAGACTTTCAGCTTTAATTCAAAGGGATAAAAACTTTTGCATTAACCATTTAGGAATTACAGACATTTTTTACAGAGTCTCTCTATTTTCACAGGCTCAAAAGTAAATGGACAAACTAGCATATAAATATTAGGATTATTTTTAATACTTGGATGCAAATCCTTTGCAGTCAATGACTGCGTGAAGTTTGGAACCCATTGACGTCACCAAATGCTGAGTTTCCTCCCTTGAGATGTTGTTCAAAATTGTGTCACTGTCCAAATATTTATGGACCTGTGTGTATTGTCTGTTTACTTGGATTGGACAGGGAGTTAAAGTATCACTTGTGTGGTATAAATTGTATAAAGTAGGGTGTAACATAATGCCATTATCTGTATTTGTATCTATATCTGTTTAGTGCTCAAAATATTCATATCTGTTTTTGTATTCAGATTTAAACTGGAAGTGTTGTTTCTTAAAGGTAACCCTACCATTATGCCCTGGAAACACAGAAACAAACAGGGCTCCTGAAAAAAGTCATTTTTCATTCACAAATTATAGCAAATTGCAGAATATAACATTATTCAATTCCTGTAAGCTCTTTGAGGCCCATGGCTTTTCCAGTTGGATGTTACCAAGATGTCTGGGAAATCCTATAGGTTAATCAGACACTTTAACTGATGGCAGGTGTATGCTAATTTGTATTTAACATTTGAATGTTTGAATGCAGTTGGTTGATTCTGAACACTGCCACGTTTCCAGTTATAAACGGGAGTGCACACACAAATTAAGCAAGTTACCCCATAGTAACAAATGCACTCCACTTGGATTATTGTTCATTATTGTATTATTCATGGGACTAGTGGCTACTCTTCTATCTTCCCTCACATTCCTAAACGCCCCTACACACACAGCTCCTTACACACATAGCCAAGTCCTCCAATATTCTGAAGGACATAGCACAGGCTGTTACAAACCAGTTCACTCTGAAGTCACATTCTGCAGAAAGCAAGTTTCTAACATTTCTTCTACTATGTTTATAAGTTTATATGTATGACCAAAAAAAAACTATCATGCAACTAGCTTTATCTATCATGCAAAATGTATTGTCTTTAACAGAAATCTTCCACATGTTGAGTATCCGCCTAAAATTTTTACATTGGATAGCTCTGAGATCGATTATGTTGAATGCTATAAATATCTTGGTATCTGGCTCGATAGCAAACTGTCATCTGAAACTCACATAAATGTACTGCTGACAAAGGTTAAAACTTGTATTGGTTTTCTTTATCGTAACAAATCTTCTTTTACGCATTCTTCAAAACAGCTTCTGGTTAAAATGACAGTGCTCCCAATTCTGGATTATGGTGATGTAGTTTATAGGTTTGCTTCAAAAACTCTCCTTCATAAACTGGATGTTATTTATGACGCTGCAATCCGCTTTGTGACTGGAGCTTCATTTAACACTCACCATTGTCACTTGTATTCTTTATTGAACTGGTTTTTGTTTATTTACAAAACTCTTATTGGGAAAACTCTGCTATATTTACAGGCACTTCTTAATATTCATAATACAAGTCATAATTTTGCGCTCTAGTAGTTTTATTAATTTCTGCATACCTAAAGTCCGTACCTCTTTTGGTCGTTCCTCTTTTCAGTTTTCTGCTGCCGATGACTGGAATCATCTGCAGCAGACCTTAAAGCTTAGTTCATTCATTTCGCTTACTTCCTTTAAAAATTTAATTCAGTCAATAGTTACAGGATCATTGTACTTGTTTTTAGTTATTTGTTTGTTTTTATGTCACTGTTTATAATTGTGTTTTTTGTAATTGTATAATGTCTTTATTGTTGTACCTGCTTTTTATGTTGCCTCTTGGCCAGGTCGTCATTGTAAATGAGAACTGGTTCTCAATTGACTTACCTGGTTAAATAAAGGTTATTATTATTATTATTGGTCATACATATAAATCTCAAGCTTAAAACTAAATTTTCCCATAAGCACTACATGGATGATGTGCCAAAACCTGAAAAACATGACTGAAAAGTACATCAGACACTTTTTTTTCAGTCAGTGGTTGTAGCTTGTGTTACATAGCAAAATGGAGCTGAGATGTCGGAAGCCGGTTCAATTTTAAATGTTGACAATATGCAAATTAGGAAGGAATGGTTTCGTGTATAGGGTATATGACTATATACACTGCTCAAAAAAATTAAAGGAACACCTTTTAATCAGAGTATAGCATCAATTCAATTAAACTCCTGGGATATTGATCTGGTCAGTTAAGTAGCAGAGGCGGTTGTTAACCAGTTTCAGCTGCTTTGGTGTTAATGAAATTAACAACAGGTGCACTAGATGGGCAACAATGAGACGACCGCCAGAGCAGGAATGGTTTTACAGGTGGAGGCCACTGACATTTTTTTCCCTACTCATCTTTTCTGACTGTTTTTCACTAGTTTTGCATTTGGCTAGGGTCAGTGTAACTACTGGTAACATGAGGCAATACCTGGACCCTACAGAGGTTGCACAGGCAGTCCAACTCCTCCAGGATGGCACATCAATACGTGCCATTGCCAGAAGGTTTCCTGTGTCTCCCAGCACAGTCTCAAGAGCATGGAGGAGATTCCAGAGACAGGCAGTTACTCTAGGAGAGCTGGACAGGGCCGTAGAAGGTCCTTAACCCATCAGCAGGACCAGTATCTGCTCCTTTGTGCAAGGAGGAACAGGATGAGCACTGCCAGAGCCCTACAAAATGACCTCCAGCAGGCCACTGGTGTGAATGTCTCTGACCAAACAATCAGAAACAGACTTCATGAGGGTTGCCTGAGGGCCCGGCGTCCTCTAGTGGGCTCTGTGCTCACTGCCCGGCACCGTGGAGCTCGATTGGCATTTGCCATTGAACACCAGAATTGGCGGGTCCGCCACTGACGCACTGTGCTTTTCACAGATGAGAGCAGGTTCACCCTGAGCACATGTGACAGACGTGAAAGGGTCTGGAGAAGCCGTGGAGAACGTTATGCTGCCTGTAACATCGTTCAGCATGACCGGTTTGGTGGTGGGTCAGTGATGATCTGGGGAGGCATATCCATGGAGGGACGCACAGAGACCTCTACAGGCTAGGCAATGGCACCCTGACTGCCATTAGGTATCAGGATGAAATCCTTGGACCCATTGTCAGACCCTACGCTGGTGCAGTGGGTCCTGGGTTCCTCCTGGTGCACCACAATGCCCGGCCTCATGTGGCGAGAGTATTCAGGCAGTTCCTGGAGGATGAAGGAATTGATACCACGAATGGCCCCCACGCTCGCCTGACCTAAATCCAATAGGACACCTCTGGGACATTATGTTTCGGTCCATTCGACGCCACCAGGTTGCACCTCAGACTGTCCAGGAGCTCAGTGATGCCCTGGTCCAGATCTGGGAGGAAATACCCCAGGACACCATCTGTCGTCTCATTAGGAGCATGCCCCGACGTTGTCAGGCATGCATACAAGCACGTGGGGGCCATACAAACTACTGAGTACCATTTTGAGTTGCTGCAATGAAATTTCAGCAAAATGGACTAGCCTGCTGCATCATTTTTTCACTTTGATTTTCGGGGTGTCTTTTAATTCAGCCCTCTGTAGGTTGATAATTTTCATTTCCATCAAACGATGTGGCATCCTTTCATTCCTAACACATTACCCAGTCCATATCAGTATAGATATCCAGCATATTTTTCCCCATTGAGATCTGATGTGTTTTCAAAGTGTTCCTTTAATTTTTTTTGAGCAGTGTATATGGGTGGACATCTTAACAGGGGTATAGAAGTGGAGCCAAAATGTCTTTATAGGAGTTATTTGGTGATAAATTAATGGGCATGGATGATAAGGTGCTGCTGCTGGGGGTGGCCCCACATGGACAGCCGGGATCATTGGGATGCTGGGGATGGTGTTGCTTGGGGACCGTGAAGATGGCCTGTGGATCTCATATGGGGAGCTGTACTGTGATGACTTGGGACTGCGATTGCTGTGGTGGCTTTGGGGCTGCAGTTGCCACGAGCAGCTTTGAACTCAGGAATGGACAGTGGATAGGTTTAACAAACCGGACTTCATGTGAAAACCGTGATGAATTTACTGGTTGTACAACTGCACTATATGTCCATTTAGTACACAGTTATAGAAGGGATCTATTTATAATCGCACTGTCCATTATCACCCAGATGAGGATGGGTTTTGAGTCTGGTTCCTCTCAAGGTTTCTTCCTCATGTCGTCTCAGGGAGTTTTTCCTCACCACCATCGATCTGGCTTGCTCATGCTCAAATAAAATTGAACTGAACTGAATTGAAGGTGACTGAGAGTTTTGGGGTGGGCTGAAATGACAGTCTAGCCTCATGCCTGCACGCACACACACACACACACACACACACACACTTTCCAACTAGCACCTAAAGCACCAGCAAACTTCATTTAACATCTTTCAAACTTTGTACCAAAGTACAACAGTGTTGACAACTTTGAAATGTCTGTAGCAAAGCCATAAACTGTAAACTGAGGTAATCTGCTGTAAACTGTATTAAGAGACCTCGAGAAGTTCTCTGCCGTTTTACAGGTATGTGGCTCATTTTGATGCCTAAACTAGCTTGTTTACCATCCAGCTAGCTTCTAGTTAGCTTTAGCAAACTAAAACACTTTGAAGGCAACATGAAAAACTACCTTGCTAGCTAGAGGTCTAATTCGGTTTGGATATTAAAATCATGTCATAATGAAATAATTTATGTGAACGTCCTGTTCATTAAGGTGAGCCAGTCACTCCTGTTTAAACAAACTCCATCAGAGGAACGAGCGGAGCATAAAGGACCATGCAGATGTCGGAGCTAAATGAAAATCAATAATCAGCAATGTTTTCCTCAAAAAAATATGTTGTGTTGAGTGTAAATATTGACTGTTGTTTTACAGTATACAGTAGCTACTGGGGCCTCAGCTAGACCTGGAGCTGTATTTTCAGACAGCACCCTCTTGGTTACTAAACTAAAGCTTACTTCTTCAGAATAATAGTTTATTTTTTAATGATAAGTTTTGTTTACTTGCTTGTTTTCTTTTATCTTTTTTGGTTAATGACATTAACCTCAAATAATTTACTTCCTCCTCCAACTAAAGATGCCCTCTTAAGAACAGTGTCCATTTACTGGTAAATTTTAACATGTTTATACATGTTTATACAGGAGTTTAGCATGTCAACAATTTAGTTATAACAACACAGAAATGAAAAATTATGAAATAGGGTAAGATGGGGGAAGATGCCCTCTTAAGAACAGTGTCCATTTACTGGTAAATTTTAACATGTTTATACATGTTTATACAGGAGTTTAGCATGTCAACAATTTAGTTATAACAACACAGAAATGAAAAATTATGAAATGGGGCCATCTTGCCCCACTACTGAAGAAACCCATCCTTTTAAAAACAAATCACATTTAAACAAAAAAAAAAATTTAAATAACATCACAAAATTTACATACAGAACGATAAATAATAAAACCTCACATCCAGTCTCCCGGCCATCAATCCTAAAAATCGAAATTAACGAACAATAAAAAAAATATACTTTTCAACTGGCCTTTAAACGCACTAAACCTCCCCGCCACCCATCAGAAATAATAACGCTGAGCCAAACCAAATTCATAATCTACGTGTGTGACCTAGTCTTGTCTTGTGTCTTGTCTTTTGCCTTGCCCTTCTGTTCTGACGTAGTTCATGATATTTGGTATTTTGACCCTGCCTTGCTTAATGACTATATCTTTGGATAATTGTTTTGGATCTGTTTGCTTACCAAGGGCGTTTTGTTGACAACCTGGACTGAGCATTGTGTTAATAAATGTCTTGTGTTTGGACCTGTATTCTGCCTCTCTGAGTCCCTTGTTACATTGCCTCTTTTTCTTGATTTTACTCCCAATTATCCTGTCCAGTCTGCAGTTGGTCTTTCTGGGTCTGTCTGTAGGTTGTTTGTTTTCAAGTCATTCATCTTTGAACTTTTTTTGATGAGTCTGGGGAATGTGTGGCCTTATTTTGTGCAAAAAGATGCTAGAATTTTTTTTAAAAACTTATTTCTCTCTTAGTCATTCCTGCAATTGCTTTTAAACACTGGTCTTAAGGTAATTTACAGTGGATGTATGTAGTCAGTTACCTTCAATTTCATACAGGTGCCCCTATCAGCATAAACCTATGATGTAGTTCATAACATGAACTACATATGGATCAAATGTAACAACAAGAATAATCTTAAGTGTCCAATTACTTATGACCAGCATATGTACTATTTTTATATTTTTTAAGAAATCTATTTTTGGTAGATATTTTGTTTGAATAGTGTGTATCTTTCTTTAAAATAGACACCACTTAGTTTGACATGTTTTCTAATGCACCCCCATTGTAAAACATCTTCCTGCATCCCTGATTCCTATAAAATGCATTTATTGTAAGGAAAAATATTAGGAGAGATATCAAGCTCAACTGAACTTGTAAAAACAACAGAACACTTCTTGAAAATAATTTGTGGAGATGTAATCTACAATGTTAAGTCTGGCTTGTGTTCTATTCATTTACATGGGAATGGGTGGGGTTAAAATTTGTACTGCAGCCAGCCACTAGAGGGCCTCAGAGAAATTTTGTCTTAACTTAATCCTGTTACAAAGTCCACCCAGATTAGATTAGATTAGAGTCAATTTTATTGTCATTGTGCAGAGTACAAGTACAGGGCCAATGAAATGCAGTTTTTTGCATATCCCAGCTTGCTAGGAAGCTCTGGTCGGAGCACAGGATCAGACATGATACAGCACCTCAGAGCAGATGTGGTTAAGGACCTTGCTCAAGTGCCCAACAGCAGCAGGTTAACAGTGCTGGGGCTTGAATCCCCAACCTTCTGATCAGTAACCCAGAGCCTTAACCATATATACTTGCATATATACAGTCATTGATTATAATATACAAATGCATTGAGTATAATACATAAATGCAAACCCCAGAATACAAACATTTATCATAACATAAAAGGCATAATGTTAAAAGGTCTATTGTGTATAGTATTGAGTATGGTAGTCTAAACTTCCTCCATTTCCTTTCTATAAAATAAATTTAAGATGATTAAGAGAATTTTCATCTAGCCCTTACGGAATATTATTTCCAATTTTGTATTCAAAGTGGATGGTCTCCAATCTTTTTGTTATATAATAATTTCAATGTGTCAAAACTACCAAATATGAAATCCCATTTATTTTTATAAAATATAATAAAACATAAAAAGTGAATTTGCTGTGGTAATTGATAGTGATAGTGAAGTGACTTGTGGCCAAGTATGGTGACCCATACTAGGAATTTGTGCTCTGCATTTAACCCATCCAAGTGCACACACACAGTAGTGAACACAAACACACACCGTGAACACACACCCGGAGCAGTGGGCAGCCTTTTTTTGCTGCGGCGCCCAGGGAGCAGTTTGGGGGTTCGGTGCCTTGCTCAAGGGTCTCACCTCAGTCGTTGGTTTGAGGGTGGGAGAGAGCGCTGGTCATGCACTCCCCCCACCTACAATCCCTGCTGGACCTGAGACTCGAACCCACGACCTTCAGGTTCACCTTCGGGTTGCAAGTCCGAGACTCTATCCATTAGGCCACAACTGCCCCATTGATGCCCATTAATTGATGCTGTTCCTAAAAGAATTATGCTTTTGAATACGGCATATGAGCTGTTTTTAAATGTCACAAAATGTGCCGTCATATTGTGAAATGACACACGTGTGCGTTGCAGATTGTATAGAAAAAATGTGTGCACTTTCTCAACACTGGTATATTCGCGATCAGTTTGCAAATCGGGCAGTGGCTGTGTATCAGGTAACCACAGGTACCAGCAAGTAGCTGTTTGAGGCAATGACTTACATATATATGGGTAGGTGTTGTAACAGGGATTCAAAAGTAAAGTCAAAATATCTCTGAAGCCCTCTAATGACTGGCTCCAGTACAATCTTTAACCCTGTCTATTACCAAGTTAGTGAATGAAAACAAGCCAAACTTACATTTTAGGTTACATCTCCACAAAATATTGTCTGGAATAGTGTTCTGTCATTTTAACAATTTCAGTTGATATCTTGATGCACTTGATATCTCTCCCAAGACCCTCATGAATGCTTACTCACTTTTTAACACGCACTTGAAGCTTTTGATAGTTCTGTAGCAAAGCCAATGTCTTGTTCTGCTACAAACTGTTCTAACAGACCCTCAGTGGAGAGTTCTTTGCATTTCTTGCCATGTGTTGCTCATTTTGATATCTAAACTAGCTTGTTGTACTGATATTAGACCTAGAAAACCACATGAGTACATGAAGTAATGGCATAAACCAAGGCAGCTAAAATTAACTAAAATTAATAAAAATTTACCATTGACTGTGTGACTCAAAGTAGCTTGGTAAAGTTAGCCAGGTGTTCCTTCTTGTGTGTCCACGACCAATATGGGCAGGGGACAGGCAGTCCCACAGTCCGACCAGCTGTATCTGCTGTGTATGTTCTGTTCTGCAGGTCTCTACTGCATAGACTCTGGCTCCAATTTTGACCTACTCAAACTCAGTCAAGACTATTCAGTTTGACCAAAAAAGGCTTTAAAACTGCACAATGGCCGTAAATGGTGGCATTATGTCCACTCACATGTACAGTCATTATTTGAGGTTAGGTGTAAAATGTGTAAAGACATTTCAGTTTGGTACAATGGATATTTCAGCATTCAATCCTAACATGAAATCTGAGAAGCACCAGCATTATGCTTGAAGTCAAGCTAGTTAAATTTAAGGAGCCTGTTAAGCAGTGTCATTTTCTAAAGGCACTGTTGTGATTTTTATGCACATTGTGAATTAAAGAAATGGTCTATCATGCCATATCTGAGGCAGTCCAGAGGCATTAATACAAGAAATTTAGCCATCAGAACAGAACATTCTGAATGAGACAAGGTTGTTTTTTTTTTTAAATAGACAAATTAATGAACTGCTAGGTGCTTGGTGAAAAGGTTGGTCTTTGTTGAAAGACAGCCAGGGACTTAGCTGTTCAGACACTCAGGGAGAGTACATTCCACCACCTGGGTGCCAGGATAGAGAAGAGTTTTGATGAAAGTTGAGTCATACTAGAGGCTCAAGGGGAGCGTGGTGCCGAGCAGGGTGTGATAAGAGCCTTAAAGTAGGCAGAGCTGGTCTGTTTTTTGGCGTTTCTCAGCTTCATCAAGCCTTTTCTCGGTCGAGGTGATCTTTTCACATACAGCATTAATAGACAAAGTTATTGTGTCTATTCTTTGATCCAGGGAAGACTTTATGTTGTCAATCACCCCTGCTGATTCTCGCAATTAGCACATCCACATCACTAGCCGATGCCATGCTACGTTGTACTTGTGGAGGCTGGTTAGCTAATATCTTCCTTATCGGTTTTGAAAGGAGAATTCTCTTGTTGCTAATCTCTCATTTGAGGCGCATGTAGATAATGTAAGCAGGTTAGCATTTTTCCACCTCAGAAATATTGCTAAGATTAGAAATATACTTTCGCTAAGTGATGCTGAAAAACTAGTCCATGCATTTATCACGTCCAGATTAGATTACTGTAATGCTTTACTATCTGGATGCTCGTCTAGATGCATAAATAAGCTTCAGATAGTTCAGAACGCAGCAGCGAGGGTCCTGACTAGGACTAGGAAGTATGAGCATATCACGCCAGTCTTATCTACATTACACTGGCTCCCAGTAAGATTCCGCATCGATTTTAAAATATTACTCCTAACCTATAAAGCATTAAACGGTCTCGCTCCGCAGTATTTAAGCGATATGTTAGTACCTTACGTTCCGCCGCGCCTACTTCGCTCTAAGGATGCAGGCTGTCTATCAGTACCACGCGTTGCCAAAACCACGGCAGGGGGCAGAGCTTTCTCTTACCAAGCCCCAAAATTATGGAATAGCCTCCCAGTTAATGTACGTGAAGCAGACACGGTCTCAGTGTTTAAGTCGAGGTTGAAGACTTATTTATTTAACCTAGCATTTAGCGACTAGTGTTTTTATCAAAGGAGTAGATCTGGGGGACTCGTGGATGTTGAGTTTTATCTCCACACGGTGACTGTGAGTGTACCTAACCACTTTCCTTCTCCTTCTGCCGAGCTACACTCCTGAGCTGCCGGTGATCCAGACCTCCCCCCCTTCACTCTGGACCTGTCCACCGGCAATGCTTCACACTGCCACGAAAACGCTTCAGCTGTTTTCCATGGACTACACCAACACACATTGTACACACACACACGCACACTACAGTGTAAACCCATATGAGGATGGGTTCTCTGTTGAGCCTGGTTCCTCTCAAGGTTTCTTCCTATCACCATCTCAGGGGGTTTTTCCTTGCCACCGTCGCCCTGCTTGCTCATCAGAGACGGCACACACACACACTTCACTTTACTTTTGTTTGTGTAAAGCTGCTTTGAGACAATGACCTTTGTAAAAAGCGCTATACAAATAAAAATGAATTGAATTGAATTGAATTGTTGCTCAGTGATGATGACCACGAGTCAGACAGGGACATTCTCAATGAGCAGTCTTCATGTTTGTTTCAATATTTGGGCATAATTAAAAATACTTCACAGAAAAAGATTGGGTGCTCAGCCGTCGCACTGTTACTCCTTACAGCGCATCATGTGACCCCCTGCTTTCTCTGTTAGTTAATAAAATTCTTCCTTTTAATGATAGATCTCTTTGTAACCAGTAACTAAATTTCATCTGAGTTTTATCTACGACTGGACTAAAGTTTAGAGCACATCTATGGAATTTGTCCTTAATAATTGTAATTCCAAAATATTTAACCTCTTATTTGATGGGAATATTGCAAATGAAAGGCTCTTCACCAATATTGATGGCTAGCAGTTCACAGTTCTTGAGGTTTAGACAGAGTACAGAAGCTTTAGAAAATAGTTGTATTGTATCTTTTGCAATAGTTTCTTGGCTAGAATTTCTAAGAAAGTAGTATCATCTGCTAACTGACTTATAACAATCTCCTTGTCACCAACTGAAATCCCTAATAATGCACTACTTTTAATATGAGCTGTGAGTAGTTGAGTACAGAGAAGAAAAAGATATGCAGATAAAGAGCATCCTTAATGCAGTTAAAGAAAACCTGGGAAAAGTACCAACATTCAATTTATTTGAACAGTTTCAGTTTTTGTACATAGTCCTAACAGACTTGTGGAAAAATTCACAGAACCCTATTTTGTTTAGGTTAAATAAGGAGCAAAAAATAAATCTATGTTCTACCATGTTAAGTGCTTTATAGAAATCTAGAAAAATAATAAAGGTATTATCAGGGCATACATATGGATAATCAAGTAAATCCAAGACCTAATACTGAACAAGATCTAATATTGTTTGTGATATGCTTATCCCTCATAAAACCCAACTTCATCAACAATATTATCTAATTTTTTTTTTTAAACTTTTTTGCCAAAACTAATTTTTAACTGGTAAAAAGATTGGGCGCCAATTCTTTGTGAGATCTTTATGAATTAAACTAATTAATCCTTGTGCCAGAGTAATAGGAAGAGAGGATTTGAAGTAGATTTGGTGTATATATCATTCTGTCTCCCTGATACCTCTCTACTCCATAATTTTGCTGCCATTAGTATGGAGGCTATTGTTGCAGCAATAAATATACTACATTTATTGCAATTGTTATAAGCTCCAGATCCACCTTGACCCTGATAAGGATAAAGCAATTACTAAATACAAGCTGAGAGAACAGGTCCAGTCAACTCACCACCAGTGTGCCTAACCTGACTGACTTACACTCACACAAGGCTTCTTTGCTGTTTATTTAATCTTCCTTCTCGACTATAGTTACAAGTAATAAAAGCAAGTAATTTCGTCCATAACCATTTTTCTTTGTGTCTATTTCTAGACTCCACACTACCAGTGCTTGATTTGTTTGCATTCTTGGTAGAAATTATAGCAGTTTGAATACATAAATAGTTATATTTATAAGACTGATATTTAAAAAAATAAAAAAAAGATCTAAAATAGTGATGCTTGCTAATTAAGCCCCTGCCACACTCAGGATGTAAATTGGACCCCTCTAGCCGAGACAATGTCCTTGGGGAGACCACAAATTCTGAAAACTTTCTTGAACAGGACTTTGGCAGTTGCCAGGGAGGAAGGTAGCTTAGATAATGATACAAGTCAGTAGGCTTTGGAGAAGTGACATCATCCAAACATCCCAGTTTACTAAAACACTCTATGCCCATGAACCCTCCAGATCTGCTCCTTTACCTAAGAAAAAACTATTAACAAAACACTTGACTAAACCAATATGTTTTCAGCCTAGACTTAAACACTGAGATTGTGTCTGAGTCCCAAACACTAATTAGAAGTTTGTTCCAAAAGTATGGGGCATTGTAAGGGAAATCTGTAGCCTTCACTATTCAAGGTACCAACGAAGAGCCTGCAAATATTAATCATAGTAGGTGTGGTGGATCATAAAATGAAGTTCTCTCAGGTACTATGGCACGAGACCATTCAGTACTTTATAGGTCAATATTTATAGTATTTTATAATAAATGCAAAATTTGATTGGGAGCCAATGCAGTGTGGATACAACAGGGTGATGTGGTCATATCTTCTAGTTCTAGTAAGGACACTCACTGAAGAAAGCATGAACTAACATGTAGTGACATTATATTTCTTATCTTAGCAATATTTCTGAGATGAAAGACAGCTATCCTAGTAATATTATCTACATGAGCTTCAAATGAAAGACTGGAGTCAATAATCACACCAAGGACTTTTATTACTGCACATGATGAAACAGAAAGGCCATCTAGAGTTATTATGTAATCAGAATGCTTAGTTCTAGCTACATGTGATCCTAGTACAAGTACTTCTGTCTTGTCAGAATTAAATAGGAGAAAGTTAACAGTGGAAGCTAATAACATGTTTAGGAATAATTTTGCCCAGAGGTAGCATATACAGTGGATATAAAAAGTCTACACACCCCTGTTAAAATGCCAGGCTTCTGTGATGTAAAAAAATGAGACCAAGATAAATCATTTCAGAAGTTTTTCCACCTTTAATGTGACCTATAACCTGTACAACTCAATTGAAAAACAAACTGAAATCTTTTAGGTTGGGCGAGTAAAAATAAAAAAACAAAATACTGTGGTTGCATAAGTGTGCACACCCTTAAACTAATACTTTGTTGAAGCACCTTTTGATTTTATTACAGCACTCAGTCTTTTTGGGTATGAGTCTATCAGCAAGGCACATCTTGACTTGGCAATATTCGCCCACTCTTCGTTGCAAAAATGCTCCAAATCTGTCAGATTGCGAGGGCATCTCCTGTGCACGGCCCTCTTCAGATCACCCCACAGATTTTCAATTGGATTCAGGTCTGGGCTCTGGCTGGGCCATTCCAAAACTTTAATCTTCTTATTTTGTGCCAATATTGACTGGTATTTGGAACTGTTCATAATTTCCTCGACCTTGACTAAGGCCCCAGTTCCAGCTGAAGAAAAACAGCCCCAAAGCATGATGCTGCCACCACCATGCTTCACTGTGGGTATGGTATTCTTCTGGTGATGTGCAGTGTTCTTTTTGCGCCAAACATACTTTTTGGAATTATGGCCAAAAAGTTCAACCTTGGTTTCATCATACCATAACACATTTTCCCTCACGCTTTTGGGAGACTTCAAATGTGTTTTTGCAAAATTTAGCCGGGCTTGGATGTTTTTCTTTGTAAAAAAAAGTCTTCCGTCTTGCCACCCTACCCCATAGCCCAGACATATGAAGAATACGGGAGATTGTTGTCACATGTACTACACAGCCAGTACTTGCCAGAAATTCCTGCAGCTCCTTTAATGTTGCTGTAGGCCTCTTGGCAGCCTCCCTGACCAGTTTTCTTCTCGTCTTTTCATCAATTTTGGAGGGACGTCCAGTTCTTGGTAAAGTCGCTGTTGCGCCACATTTTCTCCACTTGATGATGATGGTCTTCACTGTGTTCCATGGTATATCTAATGCCTTGGAAATTCTTTTGTACCCTTCTCCTGACTGATACCTTTTAATAATCAGATCCCTCTGATGCTGTGGAAGCTCTCTGTGGACCATGGCTTTTGCTGTAAGATGCGACTAAGAAAATGTCAGGAAAAGCCTACCAGAACAGCTGAACTTTATTTGGGGTTAATCAGAGGCACTTTAAATGATGGCAGGTGTGTACTGACTCCTATTTAACATGAGTTTAAATGTGATTGCTTAATTCTGAACACAGCCACATCCCCAGTTATAAGAGGGTGTGCACACTTATGCAACCACATTATTTTGTTTTTTTATTTTTACTCGCCCCCCTAAAAGATTTCAGTATGTTTTTCAGATGAGCTGTACAGGTTATAGGTCACATTAAAGGTGGAAAAAGTTCTGAAATGATTTATCTTGGTCTCATTTTTTTACATCACCAGAAACCTGGCATTTTAACAGGGGTGTGTAGACTTTTTATATCCACCGTATAAAGAAAAGAGCAGTGGGCCTAAAACAGAGCCTTGCGGAACACCAAACATTACCTTAGTATGTGTAGAGAAGTCACCATTTACATCTACAAACTGATAACGATTAGTCAAATAAGATCTGAGCCAGGAGAGGGCCATTCCCTTAACGCCTACAACATTTTCTAGTCTGTTGAGGAGAATAGCATGATCAATGGTATCAAAAGCTGCACTAAGATCAAGCAACACAAGCAAGGAGACACAACCCTGATCAGAGGCCAGTGGTAGGTCATTTACCACTTTAACCAGCGCTGTCTCTGTGCTATGATGTGCTACAACCTTTTCTAGGATCTTGGAGATAAAGGGGAGGTTTGATATTGACCTATAGTTAGATAGCTGACAGGTTTTTTAATCAGGGGTTTGATAACTGCTAGTTTAAAAGATTAGGTACACAGCCAGTGGTAAGGGAAGAATTGGTTATTTTTAGAAGAGGTTTGATTGTTTCTGGAATTATCTGTTTGAAGAAACATGTAGGTAAGGGATCTAGTATACAGGTAGATGATTTTGATGAAATTAGTGAAATTAGTTTGGTCTCTTGAAGGGGAGTAAAACATTCTAATTATTGGTCTGATATCATTATATTATTATCTAGAGGGTTAGTTATAAAACTGTTTGGTTTTAAATTAATAGTCTGAATTTTTTGCCTGATATTTTTAATTTTGCCATTGAAAAAATTCATGAAGTCATCACTGCTGTATACTGATTGCATGCATGTTTCTATTGTGGTTTTATTCCTAGGTAATTTTGCTACAGTATTACATAAGAATCTACGATTATTTTTGTTATCTTCAATTAGGGTGGTGAGATACATTGATCTAGCAGTGCTAAGAGCTTTTCTATAGCTCAGAAGGCTCTCCTTCCATGCTATTTGAAATACTACCAATTTAGACTCCATTTACCTTCTAATTTTTGAGTGGTCTGTTTTAAGGTGTGTGTGATCACTATACCAGGGTGCTAGCTTTTTCTCTCTAATTATTTTTCTTTTACATGGAGCTACCTTATCTAATGTGTAGCAGAAAGTTGATTCTAAGCATTCAGTTGCCTGGTCCAGTTCAGACGGTGATCAAATCTTGGTTGGTAACTCTGGGAGATTACTGATAAAACTCTGTGATCTGAGATAGCTTCAGACTGAACACCACATAGAGACTCCGACCAGTGTGGTTGTACACAGCCACCCATACTGATTACCTGAACACAAGAAAAAAATGGTTCTGGAAGAATCGTGGAAAATGCTAGAGATGGGAGTAATAGAGGAATCCCATGGTGAATGAAACAGCCCCATTGTGCTGTTATACAAGGCTGGAGGTGCAGTCCCTTTGTGGGGACTTCTGCAAGGTGAACAAGGTTTTGACATTTGATGCCTATCCCATGCCTCGTATTGATGAGCTCCTGGATTGGCTAGGCATGGCTCATTTTTATTCAACCCAGATTTAATCAAGGGGTATTGGCAGATTTTCTTGTCACCAATGTCCAAGGAAAAAAAATAACTTTCTCTACCCTCTTCGGTTTCAGGCTTTATATCTTCGGTTCAGGCTTTTCAGAGCCCTGGCTAAATTTTAAAGATTGATAGATTAGGTATTAAGGCCCCAAAGCACATATGCTGCTGCCTATTTAGATGATATAATAATCTATAGAAAAGATTGGGAGTGCCACAGGCAGCATGTGAGGGTGGTCCTAAAGGCAAACCTGGAAAAGTATGTGATTGGACGGGTGGTTGTAAGGTATCTGGGCTTCCACTTGGGTCTTGGGCAGGTGCATCCCCAAATTAATAAAACTGGTGTGACTGCAGCCTGCCTAAGACCCATGACCAAAAAGGAGGTGAGACAGTTCCTGGGGCTGGTTGGATATTATTACAGGTTTATCCCTAATTATTCAGACCTCCCTCTAGATTAGACTAATAATCTAGATCCGGTCCAGTGGTTGGAGCAGTGCCAGCGTGCCTTTATGAGTGTTAAAGAGGCTCTCTGTGGGGGCCCTCTTGCTTCACTCCCCTAACATTTCTCTCCCTTTTGTGTTGCAGACTGACCGATCAGACTGACCGATCTTCTTAGGCTCTATTGATAAACCTTTCCCAAATTGTCACTCTCAAATTTTCACTTTTCTCCCACTTGGGAAATTAACAGTATGACATCCATCACAAATTTGATATATTGTGACAAATATGGACTCCTAGTTGGAATTATAATAACAAAAAATCTTTATTGTGCACCAGTAAACAAGTCATCCATTCCTCATATTTTGCCTCATTATTGTTTACTAGAGTGAGATAACTCCATGCGTCTTTTTCTTTCTGCCATAGCAGAACAGACCTGTATCACATGCGTCTCCTCTTACTTGCAGTAGTGTAGCCAAAAATGAATTTCTTATTAATGTAAGATGTTAGCAATATGTAGGAAATTACACTTTATCTTATAAATGTGATCTGGAAGTCTTTTCC
The DNA here is from genome assembly GCF_027358585.1 of Pangasianodon hypophthalmus. Classification (NCBI taxonomy): domain Eukaryota; kingdom Metazoa; phylum Chordata; class Actinopteri; order Siluriformes; family Pangasiidae; genus Pangasianodon; species Pangasianodon hypophthalmus. Next base: position 26,034,453 of record NC_069720.1, read on the forward strand.
TCTTCCCTATTATAAATATCACTGTATAATAGTGAGATTATAAATAATTTATCTTCTAAAACTGTATACTATAGAGTCAAACAGTGCTGTTGTGTCAAGTGTGTTGAAAGGAGTTTGAGTATGAGCATCGGAGTTATTTCTGATTTTATTAGAGTTTTAACTTTATGTCTATCATATCAAAGTGAAGTAACCAAAGAAGAACATCCTGCTCACTGTGTATAAAAATCATTTCAGTGCAATTATTGCACAAAACTTTTTTTGATATTGAATAACATTTCGCACAATACTTGTGATTTAATGATGTTCATAAAAGGTATATATAGGCCTAATAACCTGTGCTGTGTATGTTAACCATCCAGGAATAAAGCATTTGGAACTGAAAAATATTTCAGGGAGGATTCAAACCCGAACTCTACCCCCGTAACTATTGTGTGACGGATTGATTTGCCCTAAACTGTTAATGCGTGCATTGTACAGATGGGGCAGCAGAATTGCTACCTTATCTGCAAATTATTTATGTGTGGCACAAATCAGGCAGGGAACAAGGATCTGGTATCCACAGTGCCAAGTGTCCAAAAATGATTTCTAAATTGGTCTTAAATAGTAAACTTAGAATTTAATACCTAACAGTTTAAAAACATATTTAAGATGTTTTAAGACATAAATTCTCTTATATAATTTGTATTATTGTGATTGTTGTGAATCCTGTCCTTTACTGTACAGAAGTCCATATGGATTTTTTTTTCCTTGTCATCTCATGATAACAAAGTTGTTGTTTTTTTTTTTTTTTTGAGAACAACAGTATTGCATTATCAATGCATTATTGAGTAGACATACTAAACATCAGGGAGCTCCATAACAGAAAGTAGCTGGTGCAGGGAATTACAGCCCTAAGGTTGTGGGGTCAATCTGAGCTCAAGGTGGCTGTGTGGCATCTGACTGTATTTTTCCAAATTTCCCCTTCGGGATAACTAAAGGACATCCATCCATCCATCCATGCATCCATCTATCTTGTCTTATGTTTGTCAGTGCTAGACCATTTCCAAATTAGTGTCAGGCACTTGAGAAGGTGACTCAAAAATCTGCAACTATATAGTAGTGAAAACTATAGTAATCCTGAATGGGTGGTCAGTTTCATTGTTACAGTAGATAGATAGATAGATAGATAGATAGATAGAAGGGGAAATTTGGGGAGAATGCCACACAATCACCCGAGTTCAGGATCAAACCCACAACCTTGTGCTGTAAGGCCGCAATTCTACTATTTTATCAGTTGCTTTCTGTTAAGCAGCTCTCTGATACACACACTCATTACAGTATAATAATACATTTCTTGAGATCACAAGAAAAAAAGAAATAACCCGTGGCCTAGCTGGACTTCCGTATTCTTGAGTTACATTGCACACACTGCTTTTTTTTTTTTTTTTTTTTTTTTTAAACAATGCCTAGAATTTCAACCATGCGCGATAAGGTCGTGTTGCGACACTCCACCTGCATGACGGTGCTAGAAACTGACCAATCAAGGTGCTAGAGTCGTTTCCGGTATCCAGGAAGTAGACCGCAAACTCGGCTCAGTGCTGGTTCGCTTTAGTCTTTAGCTTTAGCTTTCCTCACAGTGTTGGTGTCGTTTTAGTTTATACAAACTACAACATTTGAATGCAGCAGTCATGGACTGGAAAGAAGGCAGTGTGGTGAGTGAGTTTCCTTACTGTCAGTAGCTTCGTTTAAAATATTTTGTGTTTAGTATGTGAACTAATTTAGCTAGCTTACAGAGCTAGCTGATTTCTAATTCAGCCTTGTATCTATTAAGCTAGCCTGCCAACTTCTGCAGTTACTTTGCGATATAAACATTAATTTAACATTAAATTAACTTAATTATCAAAAGTAAAACACTCTAGGAAGTTAATAGAGTTTGAGCCTGTTAGACCGTATTGACAGCAGACAGCAAAAGTTGCTAATTATTTAGCTGTACTTTTAAAGTAAAATAAACAGTGCAGTATGCAGTATATAGTAAAAGTAAAATATAGAGTACAGTCATGTCAGTTTAAATTGAGACTAGGGGTTCCTTTAAAAATCCAGTTGACCCAGCTGGCTAAAAGAGCAGTAGCACAAGGGAAAGTTTTGTAGCACGTTTGAAGGCATGTTTTAGGAATATATATGTATGTGTGTGTGTGTGTGTGTGTGTGTGTATGTATGTATGTATATATATATATATATATATATATATATATATATATATATATATATATATATATATATAAACCCTATTAAACCCTATTAACTTCCTAGAGTGTTTTCTTCTGATAATTAAGTAGTGTCTGTTAAATTAATATTTATATCGCAAAGTAACTGCAGAAGTTGGCAGGCTAGCTAAATAGATACAAGGCTGAATTAGAAATCAGCTAGCTCTGATCTATATATACATATATATAGATCAGAAGAACATTGTCCTATTCTATGTCCAATTTCCATAGAGGAGACATTCTGTTAAAGACACCACCCTGAGGAACTAATATTGCTAAACTGGTATTTTTAGGAAGCATTGTTTTTAAATCGTTTTCTGTTGTGAGCTATTCTGTATATGATTTTAATAGACTGCAATTCTCCACCACCTTCAGAGGTCTTGTGGAGTCCATGATTCAATGGGTCAGAGCTGTTCTGGTGGCACAATATTAGGTGGAGGGAAATTTTATTATTTAGACTTTATTGTTTAAAATTTTATTGTTTACACTTCAGATGAATTTAGAATAGAATTACCCTGATACCCTTGATAAAACCCGCAGAAGAAATGTCACCACTTCGCATTACAACATTTCAGGGTACACAACACAGACAGTATACACCGATCAGCCATAACACTATATGACAGCCATAACACTATATGACACCATAAAACCAATGACAGGTGAATAACATTGATTATCTCATTACAGTGGCACCTCTCAAGGGGTGGGATATATTAGGCAGCAAATGAATAGTCAGTTCTTGAAACTATTGTGTTGGAAGCAGTAAAAATGGGCAAGCGTAAGGATCTGAGCGACTTTGACAAGGGCCAAATTGTGATGGTTAGACGACTGGGTCAGAGCATCTTTAAAACAGCAGGTCTTGTGGGGTGTTCCGGTATGCGGTGGTTAGTACCTACCAAAAGTAGTCCAAGGAAGGACAACTGGTGACCTTGTGACAGGGTCATGGCTGTCCAAGGTTCATTGATGCACTTGGGGAGTGAAGACTAGCCCGTCTGGTCCGATCCCACAGAAGAGCTACTGTAGCACATATTGCTGATATAGTGCCTGTCCTGGCTATGATAGAAAGGTGTCAGAACCAGAGCATGTGAGCAGATCGGAGTGGGGAGCTGAGCGCTGATAATTCCACCTGAGCCGAGAGCACCTTTCTTAAGATTCCACTCCGCTCGCTCAACCCAGAATACACTTTGCAATATCGTGGTTTAATAAGCAATAGATCTAAGGTTATGGAGTCCCAGCGGTCACCCCTTCATGGCAAAGGTATTCCCTAATGACAGTGGCCTCTTTCAGCAGGATAATGCGCCCTGACAGTTGTTCAGGTGTGGTTTGAGGAAAGAGTTTGACAAAGAGTTCAAAAAGAGTCTTTGCCTCCAAATTCCCCAGATCTCAATCTGGGATGTGCTGGACAAACTAGTCTGATCCATGGAGGCCCCAACTCACAACTTAAAGGACTTAACGGATCTGCTGCTAACGTCTTGGTGCCAGATACCACAGCACACCTTCAGAGGTCTTGTGGAGTCCATGATTCAATGGGTCAGAGCTGTTCTGGTGGCACAATATTAGGCAGGTGGTTTTAATGTTATGGCTGATCGGTTTATATGGGTGGATGTTCTAACAATGCTATAAAAAAGCAAAGGCATGTATTTAACCCTTTGTGCATCAGAATTGGAAAGTGGAAAAAAAAACACCAGATTTTTTAAATCGGCAGTACACAATAGGGCACAACAAATAAATACAAACCAAACAGCACTGTGTTTTATTGTTTATTGCAATAAACAATTGCAATAATCATTATTAAGAATAAACCTGGCTGTATTGTGCATGTATTTTAACTAACTAAACTAAAGCGCATAAAATTATAAAATCAAAAGATTTAACCTAGGCTCTCAAGCCAGTTGCAGTGTTATTTTTTTATACTGTTTTTAGTGATAGATTTTGTCTTTTGACAAAAATATCCTTTAAATTTTGTCAATATTTTATGTAATATTTATTCATTTTAATCAGTTTTACTCTGACAAAGAAAGGCTTTGAATATTAGTCAATGGCGTTTTAGTTGATGAGAAAATTAAACCAAAAATTCACACATTTTATATATTAAACATGTATCAACAAAAACGTGAAAACTGCCCTTGTAGTGAAAACCTGATTTTCTGAAATAATAACATTGCATTGAGTACACTATTGTAATACAATATTGTGAATTCTTTATGCTTTAGTTATTTATTGTCCATGTTTGAGTGCGTTTTTACGGAAAGAGCGTATTCACCAACGTGACTTACCATTCTACTTAGCGTGTTACTTAAGTTGAAGTTCACTTGTGCACTCGTGTCATTTTGTGCAGAAGCAAGTTGTAATATTACATTTATGTTATGTATATGTCTGAATAATCTCATATGTGTATAGGATGCGTTTGGATGAGTTTATTAACCGGCTAGTAAAGCGCTTCAGCTTACTGGTGTTCATTCACTGTTCAGCTTCAGCTCACACAGCTTAAGCAGGTTAATCCCTGACATTATTGACTATGACTGGATTATTTGAAACACTAGAACCATTCTTTCTAGATTTTTCTTCTTCAAAAAACATTGTTAGTGCATTGTTAATATCTTGAGTGTCATTTTTTCAACGTTATGTTTTAATTAAAATCGGTGCTGGTGCTTGCTACACATCTTAAATTTGAATGCACACAGTTTTTGCATTCAGATGTGCATTTTTATCTTAAATTCAACAAATATTTGAAGTTTGAATTTTAATTTGACATCCCTAGAGCAGACGAGAGGACAGAAGTAGTGAGAATGGGTAAAATGTTGGTAACATTCATTCTTGTGGAAACAATTGCACACGTAAACACAATGTGCAATATCAAGGTCAGCAAAAATGATTGAGGTCATGTCCATATATTGTACAATAAGTCAGTAACATAATTAACGTGACAGGCCTAGTATTAATTCACCTGTGCTTCATAGTGTTCCTACTAGTACAGCACATTTGTTTCTCTCACTGATTTTGGAAAACAAAACAGTCGCACTGAATGATTAAAAACAAGATGGCGCAACATTTGGACTGGGCTACAAAAGGATGCCAGAGAGTTTGTAAGAGACTGACCTGGTTGACAGGCTTTAAATACGTAAAATATTTTTCATGGTCATACTTGTAAGCAACAGGTGTGATAATAATCCCTCAAAAGTATATAATATTTAAAGGTTTTGTTAAAAGGGTGTTAGTATAAAATAGTATTAATTTACTTCTAATAATTTACTTTCTTCATTTTAAAGGAATAGAATTTTAAAGGAATTTGTGAAAAAATAAAATGGTTGTTTTTGCTTTTATTAGATTTTAGCTTTAAATCTATCGAAGTGAAGTTATCCACTATATAATGAATGAGACTTGAGTGTAAACTGTTTTTAGCAAGTGCAATCTTTAGGCTATCCATGTGGTACCATCCACAGCTATCTATAGAGTGTCCATGTGGTACAGTTCACAGCAATCTCACCGCAAACTTCAGGCTAGCCAGCATCAGCGATTCTCAGGTGAAGGAGGCTCCAAGCAGAAGTACAGCATCAGGATGGATCAGGCCATAAATACCATTTATACAGTTAAGATACTAGAATAAGTATGTATTTAAAATGTATGATTAAAAATCAAATATACAAAATAATTTAGAACTGTTATTATCCAAATTGCTTCTAATGTAAAATTCTTCAAGCTGAGGAAGTCCTGAAGGCCACACCTCCTGAGTCTGACAGTCATCTTTGTGTTGAGGAAGAAAGTGGCCTCATGATGGCTGCTTTTGCTACCTTTTTAGTATTTCATCAGAAAGTATTTAATCTGACCACAGTTAATTTGTATTAAATGTATTTCAGGCACTTTGGCAGTATTGTTTTTGATCATACCGAACCTATGATGAGTCAGTTTTGAATTAAAAGTTTTGTCTCTATGTTGAACAGTGGTTGATAGCTGATGGAATAAACAGTTGTTGGCAGTGATTTAGTCATTATTTTTCTCTGCAGTGTCACACTCACAGCCATGGTAATGATGGGCAAAGCAGTCATGGTACGCATGATGTACATGGTGGCCACTCACATGGCTTCATGCCCAGTTTCCAGTTCCTGCAGAGGAGTGAAGCCATGTTGGACACCACACAGCAGCCAAAGAAATACACTCACACTGATGACAGCAGCAGCTGGGACATCGTCAAAGCCACACAGTAAGCTCTGCACACTCATGGTTCTTAGTAAATATGAAAGGAATTAATAAGATGTGATTGAAGTGTACATTTTCAGCTTTAATTCAAGGGGTTTAACAAAAATATTGCATTAACCGTTTAGGAATTACAGCCATTTTTTTTTTTTCCCTCCATTTCCTCCAGGGGAAAGTTCCTCCATTTTCAGAGGCTCAAAAATAATTGGACAAACTAACATAATTATAAATATACTTGGATGCAAATCCTTTGCAGTCAATGACTACCTGAAGTAAATGAACAATTGAATGATAAGCAGTTTCATGGCAAGGTGTGGCCTGTTTCCTCATTATTTCATGGCAAATTAAGGAGATAAAAGGTCTGGAGTTGCTTCCAAGTGTTGAATTTGCATTTGGTAGCTGTTCATGGGGAAACTTAATATGCAGTCCAAATAGGTGTTACTGCGAGTGATGGAGGCCATCATTAGGCTGAAAAAAAAACAAAACAGACCTATCAGAGAGATAGCAGAAACTTTAGGAGGGCCAAATCAACAATTTGGTACATTCTTAAAAAGAAGGAATGCACCATTGAGCTCAGCAACACCAAAAGGCCTGGAAGACCACGGAAAACAACTAAAGTGGTTGATAACGTAATACAACCCCAAATCAGGAAGAGTTGGGACAGTATAGAAAACACAAATAAAAAAAGAAAGTAGTGATTTCTAAGTTTACTTTGACTTGTATTTCATTGCAGACAATATGAACACAAAATATTTCATGTTTTGTCTGGTCAACTTAATTTCATTTGTAAATATACATCCTTTCCTGTCATTCAGACCTGCAACACATTCCAAAAAAGGTTGGGACAGGAGCAATTTAGGGCTAGTAATCAGGTAAATTGGTTAAATAATGATGTGATTTGAAACAGGTGATGTCAACAGGTGATTGTAATTATGATTTGGTACAAAAGCAGCATCCAAGAAAGGTCTAGTCCTTTAGGAGCAAAGATGGGCCGAGGATCGCCAGTTTGCCAACAAATACGTGAGAAAATTATTGAAATGTTTAAAAACAATGTTCCTCAAAGAAAGATAGGAAGACATTTGCTTATTTCACCTTCAACAGTGCATAACATAATTAAAAGATTCAAGGAATGTGGAGAAATTTCAGTGCGTAAAGGACAAGGGCGCAAGCCTAAGCTGAACAACCGTGCTCTCCGATCCCTCAGGCGGAACTGCATCAAGAATCGTCATTCATCTATAAGCAATATCACCACATGGGCTCAGGACTACTGTGGCAAACCTTTGTCAAGTACCACAATACGTAGTTACATCCACAAATGCCAGTTAAAACTATGCTGTGCCAAAAGGAAGCCCTATGTAAACAGTGTCCAGAAGCGCCGTCGACTTGTCTGGGCTCGGAGGCATCTGGGATGGACCATCACACAGTGGAAACGTGTACTGTGGTCAGCTGAATCAGTATTTCAGGTATTTTTTGGACCAAAGAAGAAAAGGATCATCCAGACTGTTACCAGCAACAAGTCCAAAAGCCAGGGTCTGTCATGGTATGGGGTTGTGTCAGTGCCCTTGGTAAAGGTAACTTGCACTTCTGTGATGGCACCATTAATGCTGAAAAGTACATAGAGATTTTGGAGCACAATATGCTGCTTTCAAGAAGACATCTTTTCCAGGGACGTTCATGCATATTTCAACAAGATAATGCAAAACCACATTCTGCACACATTACAAAGTCCTGGCTGCAGAGGAAGAGGATACAGGTACTTGACTGGCCTGCCTGCAGTCCCGACCTGTCTCCAATAGAGAATGTGTGGCGCATTTTGAAGCGCAAAATGCGACAACGAAGACCCCATACTGTTGCCCACCTTAAGACTTGTTTGCAGCAAGAATGGGACAAAATTACACCTGAAACACTTCTTCACTTGGTGTCTTCAGTCCCTAAACGTCTTTTAAGTGTTGTGAAAAGGAATGACAACATTACAAAGTGGTAAATGCTTTACTGTTGCAACTTTTTTTGAAATGTGTTGCAAGAACCAAAATAGAAATTTTGTTTTTTTGAAGAAAAAACAATAAAAATCATGAGGAACACATTAAATAATGTGCTGTTGTATTGTCTGCAATGAAATACAAGTCAAAGTAAATTTAGAAATCACTACTTTCTTTTTTTATTTGTGTTTTCCATACTGTCCCAACTTTTTATGATTTGGGGTTGTACTTTCCTTGGTGAAGAAAAACCCTTTCACAACATCTTGCCAAGTCAAGAACCCTCTTGGGAAAGTAGGTGTATCATTTTCAAAGTCTACAATCAAGAGACACCTTCATGAATGTAAATACAGACAGGTTACCTCAAGATGCAAACCACTCAAGAACAGGAAAGCCAGATTAGACTTTGCTAGAAAACTTTGGAAAAAGCCTGTCCAGTTCTGGAACAAGTTTTGTTGGACAGATGAAACCAAGAATAACTTGTACCAGCATGATGGGAAGAGAAGAGTATGGAGAAAGTAAGGCGCTCATGATCCAAAGCATACCACATCATCTATCAAACACGGTGGAGGAAGTGTTATGGCATGGGTATGTATGGCTGCCACTGGACCTGGATCACTGGTGTTTATTGATGATATGACTTCTGATAGACGCAGCAGGATTTATTCTGAAGTGAATAGAGATATTCATTCTGCTCAGATTCAGTCAAATACTGCACTGGCGAACTCAGGAAGACCAACAGGTCCTGGAAGACCACGGAAGACAACTAAATTGGGTGATCTCAGAATTCTTTCATTGGTGAAGAAAAACCCCTTCACAACACCTTGCCAAGTCAAGAGCGTGCTTAAATGGTGGGCTTAGATTCAGTCAAATGCTGCAAAACTGATAGGACGACACTTCACAGTACAGATAGATAATGACCCGACCCAAACATACCGTGAAAGCAACCCAAGAGCTTCTTAAGGCAAAGAAATGGAATGTTTTTAAATGGCCGAGTCAGTCACCTGACCTCAACCCAATAGAGCTGCTTTTCACTTACTGAAGGCAAAACTGAAGGCAGAAAGACCCACAAACAAACAACAACCAAAGGTAGCTACAGTAAAGGCCTGGCAAATCATCTCAAGTGAGGAAACTCGGCATTTGGTGATGTCCATATGCTCCAGACTTCAGGTAGTCATTGACTGCAAAGGATTTGCATCCAAGTATATTTATAAATATGTTAGTTTGTCCAATTATTTTTGAGCTTGTGAAAATGGAGGAACTCTGTAAAAATGGCTGTAATTCCTAAACGGTTAATGCAATATTTTTGTTAAACCCCTTGAATTAAAGCTGAAAGTCTACAATTCAATCACATCTTGACGCTTAATTTCATACCAATTGTGGTGGTGTTCAGTGGCAAAATTACGAAAATACATCACTGTCTAAATACTTATGGACCTGACTGTATGTGGACACCTGACCGTCACACCCATATGTGCTTGCTGAACGTCCCATTCCAGATTTAGTCACTCCTTTGCTGTTATAATAAGCTCCACTCTTCTGAGAAGCTTTCCACTAGATGTTGGAGCGTGGCTGTGGGGATTTGTGTTCATTCAGCTACAAGAGCATTAGTGAGGTCAGGCGCTGATGTTGGGATGTCGAGGAGGTCTGAAGGTGTTCAGTGGGGTTGAGGTCAGGGCTCTGTGCAGGACACTCGAGTTCTTCCACTCCAACCTTCACACACCATGTCTTCATGGAGCTCGCTTTGTGCACAGGGGCATTGTCATGCTGGAACAGGTTTGAGTCTCTTAGTTCCAGTGAAGGGAAACTGTAAAGCTACAGCATACAAAGATGTTCGTGAATGAATGAATTGTGTGCTTCCAATATTGTGGCAACAGTTTGGGAAAGAACCACATATGGGTCAGGTGTCCACAGACTTTTGGCCATATAGTGTAAGTTAATTAATAATAATGTTAGTCTTTGCAGTTATAATGTTACTGAAGCCTACAAATGGCCTACAAAGCCTAAAATGAACCTTTTAAAAAAAACATTTTTATTATGGTTTGTGAGCACTCACAAGCATTGTATGGGTGCAGTTTAGCAACATTTGCCAAACAAATAAATGTAAATGATTGTAGGTGTGATATTTGGATTTACATAATTCATTTAAATAATCACTTATGCCACATATACCAGCAGGTTGAACTTTGTACCTTTCCCACAATGGGTGATTTGCACATTCGGTTGTGTTCCTTCCCCATAATATGGTGTTGTTTATTTCTATTTGTATTTTTGAATGTTTTGGAGAATGCTAAACAATTCATTCATTCTTCTTCAGTAGCCGCTTTATCCTGGTCAAAGCTGTGGTGCATCTGTAGCCTAGTTTTGGGTACACTGGGAGTGAGGCAGGAATACACCCTGGATGCCAGTCTATTGCAGGGCATCATACACACACACACACACACACACACACATCCACATCCACATGCTCAGTAACTCAAGCTCAGTATCAAATCAAGGAACCCAGGAGCTACTCACTGCTCCACACAGTCAACCACTATGCTCACACACTAGGAATTCAGTGCACACTAAAAAAGAGCTAAATATTTTTTGTTGTTTTGCAGGTTTGGTGCGTTCGATCGGTGTAAAGAGCTGGTCGAAGCGGGTTATGATGTTCGACAGCCTGATAAAGAAAATGTCACTTTACTGCACTGGGCAGCCATTAATAACAGAGCAGATCTCATCAAGTATGATTTCACCAGTCTATTTCATTTTAATAAGTTCTGTTTTAATGATTTCCTTCATTTTGAAGGGTAAAGTTCATGGATGAACTTTTGTGTTGGCTTGACAACCTACTAAACATGCTAAAGAAGCTGATTAAATGGTACTACAATGTTTCATTGTTATTGGCTTTAAAATGTTAAATTTTTAAATGGTTAAAAATTGAAAGTGTTAAAAGATTATAATGTTAATAGGTTAAAGATTATAAAAGTACTAAAATAATAAAAGTTTATGAAAGTTTATAACATTTAAAATTTAAAAGTTTAATGCAATATATTAAATATATTTTTGTATTTTTGTTTGGTTGTGTAGTTTTGTAATTTTTGTTTAATTCTAGCTGATTACAGGGCTGTACGCTCAATATTTTGAGTGGTAGCACTGGTGCTAACAGGTTTCAGGCCTCACCCATTTAGGTTCAAAAGGTTCAGTAGCACAAAGGAAAGTTTTGTAGCACAGAGGAAAACATGTTTAAAAACATTTTATTATTCAAAAATTGTCTATACAAAAATGTTGGTTCACATATTCATATCTGAGAATTTAGAAACTACTAATAAATAAAAGAAATTTGCCAAAAAATAAGATCAAAGCAGCTTAGACTCATACTAAATTATTGAAACAAAAACCAAAATGGTTACATACACAATTGCACATTCTGTCATTGGCTATGTTTACACGTGGCTTAATAATATTGGATCTGTGTGTTACAGGTATTATATATCTAAAGGTGCAGTTGTGGATCAGTTGGGTGGAGATTTAAACTCTACACCACTCCACTGGGCCATAAGGTAAATTATATACATGCACATGTATGGCTTTACCTATTTATCACTTAATAAATGCAATACAGGTTAAGTACAATTACAGTAAATAAATATAGCCCTAAGCAGTGGTCTTCGGGCTCCAAGCAACAAATAGCACCCCTGGACTTAACGTACATGGTAACGTATTAAATTTGTGATGTGAAATGCCTGCTGAAAGTTGATTGGCTGACAGTGGCCATGTTTTTGAAGTAGCCTAATGATCATAAGAAATGCACTTAAAGAATAGTACAGAGATGCAGTACACCAAATTCCAGTTCAGCTGCAACACTATATGGCCAAAAGTATGTAGGCACCTGACTATGACACACATGTTCTTGTTGAGCATCCTGTTCCAAAGGCATGACCTTAATATGGAGTTGGTCTCCCCTTTGCTGCTAGAAAAGCCTCCACTCTTACGGGAATGACTTCCACTATATTTTGGAATGTTGCTGTAGCGATTTGCGACACAAGAGCATTAGTGAGGTCAGGTACTGATCTCAGGTGAGGAGGCCTGGCATACAGTAAGCATTTCAGTTCATCCCAGAGGTGTTTAGTGGGGTTGAGATCAGGGCTCTGTGCAGGGCTCTTCCACCCCAATCTTTGCAAACCATGTCTTTATAGAGCTTGCTTTGTGCACAGGTACATTGTCTTGCTGGAACAGGTTTGGGCTTAATTGGCATAAGTTACAGTGAAGGGAAATTGCAATGCTACAGCATTACAAAGATATGTTAGATAATTGTTTGCCTCTAACTTTGTGGCAACAGTTTGGGAAAGGCCCACATATGGAGGTCATGATCAGGCATCCACATACTTTTGGCCATATAGTGTATATGTGAGATGATTAATGTCAATATGTAAAAGCGTTGCTGACATGCCCACATGACTTAGCCATGAAATTCATTTGCAGGTTGTGAACAAATTTTCACACATCAAAAATCCTAGAAACAAGTTTTTTTTAGACTGATCTCACAATGCTATGATCAAAATTTCATCATGATTGGACAAAATTTGTAGGAAAAGAAGCAAAAAAACAATTTTTATTCAGTTTCAAAATGGCCAACTTCCTGTTTGACAAATTCCAAATCTGTTGCATGACAAAGGAAATTAAGAGAAAAAAAGTATATTTTTTTATGTTGAGCAGTTCAAAAGTCATGTGCAGATTTATGAATTTGTAAATTATAGTGCCACCTATAAGTTAGACATAACTTATTGGAGTCCCTTAGGATGAGGTCCTGAGTTATCTACAAAGTTTGGTCAGAATATGGTCACACCTTTGCTGAGATATGCCTTCACTTCCTGTTTGGTGACTTTACCATCAGATTCGTTTGTGTTATGAACGAACTGTCCTGTATATCAAAAATCAGAGAAACAACTGTTTTTCAGGTTGGTCTCACAATGCTCTGATTTGGTGATATTTGAACAAAATTTGCAGGAGAAGAAGTGAAAAAACCGTTTCTGGAAAAAAAAATCCAATATGGTGGAAATTAACATTATGGTCTCCGTTGAGCTCAGCTTGACCCAAAGAATCAGAGGAAAGTGGAATTGCGTTTCTACGACATTGTGTTTGCAGTTATCATTGTAAACATATGTCCAAATTGGCCTTGACTGGTGTACACCATAATACTGTGAAGGTAGCTGAGACTGTTCTCTAGCACTTTGCCAAATTTCATTAAAAGCCTATGAAGTGTTCTGTTGTCTGCCGTAGACCCCCTTGTGAAAGTATAATAATAATAATAATAATAGTAATAATAATAATAATAATAATAATAATAATAGGAAGAAGATAACCTTCAATACTTGGCCCCTAATAATAATGTGTCAGTGACAGGAAAAGTAGTTACTGTACATTACTCAGAAGTAAATCTATAGCATGAAGCATGTGTTGGTTTTGATGCTTTTATAACAAAAACCCTCTCTTCATTGCTTTCTTTTTTGCATACGCTTCAGTTCTGTTTGTTGCATTCTCTATTTTTATCCACAGCCAAATAGTATGTAATTATTCATGTAAAATAACAATTTTTAGTTACATTATCCATAATTAATTGTCATATAGCTGGATTACGAGTTCTAAAGCAGCTATGATGTGAACAATTATCTAAGAGCGCTTCAATTGGTGAAATGTCCTGAAAGAAAACAGAGTCCACTTGTATTGTGGACACCAAAATACTGCAGGCTTTGCAGCTAGGTCCCTTTCAGGTCCACTTTAACAGGATTGAGTGTGATTCATTTAAAAAGAACTAAGGTTGAGGCTAATGTTTACGTACACCTAGGGTAAAGACATTCAGACTCAGTTTTTCACAACTCCACACATTTCTTGTTACCATATGTTTCTTTTAGAAAAGAAACACTAGAAAGTTGGGTATCTACTTTTCATTTCAGAGGTAATTTTAAAACAAGCCATTAGAGACAGATTTATTTCATAATTATGAGTTAATGGAAGTGCACCTGGCCTACATTTAGACACAGTGCCTTTTTGCCCTTGATACCATGGGAAAATCCAAACAACTCAGCCCAGACCTCAGGAAAAAAAATTGTGGGCCTCCACAAGTCCAGTTCCTTTTTAGGAACAATTTCCAAACATCTGAAGGTACCAGGAGCATCTGTACAAACAACTGCATGCACATATAAAACTCTTGGGACAACAAGGACACTGCACTGTTCAGGAAATAAACGTACATTAACTTTGAAGGACCAACAAACTTTGGTTTTGAAAACAACAAAGGAGCTGGTAAAGGAGTTGGAGGCATCAGGTACCAAATATGTACACTTACCATTAAGACAGTCATACTCATGGCGTGAAAGGCTGTCTTGCAAGGAAGAAGCCTTTACTCTAAGACTGGCATAAAAAAGCCAAGCTGAAGTTGGCAGGAGAACACCAGCCGGAAGTGTAACTGTTCTCTGGTCAAATTGAACGAAAATTGAACTCTTTGGACAAAATGATCAGCAATATGCATGAAAGAAAATGGGTGAGACTTTTTATGTGAAAAACACCATCCCAAGTGTGAAACATGGGAGTGGCAGCATCATGTTGTGGGGGAGTTTTGCTGGAAAAGGGACTCATGCACTTCATAAAAAATAGATATCATCGTGAGGATGGAGGATTATCTAGAAATACTGAAGCATCACCTTAATACATCATCCATAGTGTTAAAACTTGGTCGCAACTGAGTCTTCCAGCAGGACAGTGATCCTAAGCACACCTCCATAATTGTAACAAAATGGCTTAAGGATTAGGAAAACAAAGTAAAAATAAAAGGATGGCCATCACAAGGCCCTGACCTGAATCCCGTAAAACATTTGTGGATTGAACCAAAAAAGCATGTCTGAGCATGGAGGCCCAAAAACCTGGATGAGTTACACCAGTTCTGTCAGGAGCAATGGTTAAAAATTCTGGCAAAGTATGCATTTGATTCACGAAAATTTCTAGCTGCAAAAAGCATTTGATTCACATTCAGTAATTAAAGGCAATGGCAGCAAATACTAACAAAGTGTATGCAAACTTTGACCCACTGAAAATCTGAAATAGATCTGTCTTTGCTATTATTTTAAAATGACGTTTAGCTGTGTTTCAGATGTATATTATGTTGTGCACTATTAATATGCAGATGATGTGCTACAGAATTCAGGAAATAGCGTATCAAACATGGATCCTTTTAGAATATAATAAGGACTTTTTTGCAGTCCTACAAATGTGTAGGATTGGACTTTCTTGTTTATGTAATATAATTTTGTGTTGGTAAAATGTGAAGTTTTCACATTGTTGTTTTGTTTGTCCTGATTTTAACTATGTGCACTGGTGTCACATTTGGGCTGCATTTTTCAGGCTTGCACCCTTTGTAAGCTGTGTCAGGGGTTGGCTCCAAATCCACCACAATGCTTTCCAGCATAAAATGGTTACTGAAGATGAATGAATGGTTGTTATATACACATAATATAGAAATTAATTGAAAATCTGATTGCTGTGTCATATAGGCCGGTCACGATAACTGCTATTGTTGGATGATATATTGTCCCAGAAATAATTGCGATAAACATTATTGTCATTTTAAGACCATTTTACGCCACTGGTATAATGAGAATATAATAGCATAATAATGCAAATACACCCTTTCCAAAGAGCAAACCTTTAATTCTTAAGAATATTCAGATAACGTAATTGGAAAGTCAAAAAAAACCACCAAATCAACAGTCCACAATAAATCAACAGTCCACAATAAATCAACAGTCCACAATAGGGTGCAACGAATAAATACAAACCAAACAGCACTGTGTTATACTGTTTATTGTTTATTGCAAAGAACAAACCTGGCTGTTAACAAACTGCATTTTTTTTTAAACTAAAGTGCATAAAATTATAAAATTATAAAATCAAAAGATTTAACCTAGGCTCTCAAGCCAGTTGCAGTGTTATTTTTCATACTGTTTTTAGTGATAGATTTTGTCTTTTGACAAAAATATCCTTTAAATTTAGTCAATATGTTATGTAATATTTATTCATTTTAATCAGTTTTACTCTGACAAAGAAAGGCTTTGAATATTAGTCAATGGCGTTTTAGTTGACGAGAAAATTAAACCAAAAATTCACACATTTTATATATTAAACATGTATCAACAAAAACGTGAAAACTGCCCTTGTAGTGAAAACCTGATTTTCTGAAATAATAACATTGCATTGAGTACACTATTGTAATACAATATTGTGAATTCTTTATGCTTTAGTTATTTATTGTCCATGTTTGAGTGCGTTTTTACGGAAAGAGCGTATTCACCAACGTGACTTACCATTCTACTTAGCGTGTTACTTAAGTTGAAGTTCACTTGTGCACTCGTGTCATTTTGTGCAGAAGCAAGTTGTAATATTACATTTATGTTATGTATATGTCTGAATAATCTCATATGTGTATAGGATGCGTTTGGATGAGTTTATTAACCGGCTAGTAAAGCGCTTCAGCTTACTGGTGTTCATTCACTGTTCAGCTTCAGCTCACACAGCTTAAGCAGGTTAATCCCTGACATTATTGACTATGACTGGATTATTTGAAACACTAGAACCATTCTTTCTAGATTTTTCTTCTTCAAAAAACATTGTTAGTGCATTGTTAATATCTTGAGTGTCATTTTTTCAACGTTATGTTTTAATTAAAATCGGTGCTGGTGCTTGCTACACATCTTAAATTTGAATGCACACAGTTTTTGCATTCAGATGTGCATTTTTATCTTAAATTCAACAAATATTTGAAGTTTGAATTTTAATTTGACATCCCTAGAGCAGACGAGAGGACAGAAGTAGTGAGAATGGGTAAAATGTTGGTAACATTCATTCTTGTGGAAACAATTGCACACGTAAACACAATGTGCAATATCAAGGTCAGCAAAAATGATTGAGGTCATGTCCATATATTGTACAATAAGTCAGTAACATAATTAACGTGACAGGCCTAGTATTACACGTAATACACAACTCAAATCATAACAGTGACAAACAACATATTGTGTTCTTATTTATACTTGTTTTAGAAAATGGTTACTGCATTGAAAATGTTACTTTTTCAGGATTTTTTTTTATTTTAATTACAAAGCATGGCCCAGACTTGATCAGTTGCTGTTTAGACTGTTTAAAACAGCAGTAAGCCTACTGCTGGAGCAGTTGCTACTGTGCTTCATAGTTCAGTCTAGTTATCTGATGTGTGGTGCTGTTTTCTCAGGCAGGGTCACTTGCAGATGGTGATCCAGCTGATGCGTTACGGTGCTGATCCATCTCTTGTGGATGGAGAGGGATACGGTGGCCTCCATCTCGCTGTGCTTTTCCAGCACATGCCTATAGCAGCATATCTGATAGCCAAGGGTCAGGTGAGAGACACATACTTCCCCACTAAGCTGGAGCTGGTATGTAATCTGGAACTAATTATGGAGTTTCCACCACAAATATAATTAACTCTCAGACAGCACAATATGCTCAACATTTTCCACAACTACTGTTTATTTGAAGAGCCGAGATAAAATCAAAAGAAGACCAAAAGCACAAAAGACATACACACAAATGGCAGTTAACACCTGCAGCAACTGCTTGGTGGGACTCTGGGAACATCACTGCAGTTCTAGAAAGTATCCTAGAACTGCAGTGATGTTCCCAGCATCCCACCAAGCTTTTTTAATTGTATAGAGCGATGTGCTTGTTTCAATATGTGTGTTTTCCTTTCAGATGATATCTCTGGTTTCTGTTTACATGGTCTTTGCACAGTACATGTAGACACACACTGTTGAATATATATTTTGTGCCCAGCATTGCACTAAATTCTTCTGATCAGTTATAATGAGTCATGCAAATTAAACTACAGTTGATGTGAGCAGTGAGGTCAGTACCACAGTGAGGATCAGAATGTGCATAACAGTGATGAATCAGTCACCAGTTACTACTTTTACAAAAAGATTATATGTATCCCTGTATCATTCCTCATGGTAAGTATTGAACATTTTGTTTGTTTGTTTACAGGAAGTGGATGCTCCAGATGCAAACGGACAGACCTCACTGATGCTGGCTGCTCAGAAAATTATTGGGTAACATTATTTGCTTTTTATTATTTAGTATCTGCTGATTTGAGCATGACTAATGAATGGAAAGTCTCCAAGTGCAATGTGGTATGCTCAGCAAACTCATTAAACACCAAGAACAGTTTACAAAGAAACAGAAAAAAGAAAACGCAGAGTGATTGCATAACTTGCATAAGCAAGTTCTCAAGTGTTGCAAAGAGGTTGTTAGGGTTTTGCTAGGTGGTTGCTGTGGGCTACAAAAGCATCAGGTTCTGCCCCTGTCAGCCAAAAAACAGGAATCTGTTTTTGCTTTTATCCTACTCTTATCTTACTGATCATCAAGTATTTATCAACTGATATTAAAACTTTATTCAGAATGCAGCCACTCAGACAGACATTTAAAAACACAGTAAATTTAAATTTTTAAATGAATCACAGATACTGATCCTACCTGCTGTGTTGTGTGTTTTGCTTGTGACAGTCCAGAACCGACAAACTTCTTGCTGCGGTGTAACGCATCAGTGAATGCAGTAGATAAGGTGAACAGGAACTCACCACTGCACTGTGCCGTGCTTGCTGGTAATGTTGATGCTGCACACATCCTGCTGGATTCTGGAGCCAGTGTGGAGCTACAGAACGCCAGTGTGAGAAAATCTATGATTCATATTACAGTTAAATACTAATGTTAAATAGGTAATTCACCCCAAATATTTATATGAGACAAATAACACTATAAATAAAGTTTATGGACACCATGCCTGTGTAATATTATCCGTATAGTAGACTCATGACCAGAGATGTTACCAGTTCCAATGATTTCTTTAGTTGTTGCTTAGGGTTCTTTTTTACTTCATTGAGAATTCTGTGATGTACCCTGAGTCATCTTGGCTGGATGGCCACTTCTAGGGAGAGTAGCCAGAGTACTAAATCGTCTCCATTTATAGACAGTTTGTCTAATAGTGTACAGACCAATGTCTAAGCTCTTTCAGATAACTTTGTTACCCTTTCCAGCTTTATGCAACTCAACAATTCTTGATCGTAGGTCTTCTGAGATCTCTTATATATGAGGCATGATTCACATCAGCAGATGCTTCTTGTGAATAGCAAACTAAGAATGTTTGATTGCTTTTTATTTGTCAACGTAGCTCTAACCCACACCCTCAATCTTGTCTCATTAATTGGAAGCCAGGTTTACCAACTTCCAGCTGTAATTAGCTTTTTTTGAAGTCATTAGCCTAGGGTTTCACTTTTTTTTTTCCAACCTATACTGTGAATGTTTGAATGATATATTCAATATGTGCAAGAACAATACAATAATTTGTGTGTTGTTA
Source organism: Pangasianodon hypophthalmus (assembly GCF_027358585.1). Lineage (NCBI taxonomy): Eukaryota > Metazoa > Chordata > Actinopteri > Siluriformes > Pangasiidae > Pangasianodon > Pangasianodon hypophthalmus. Next base: position 26,054,291 of record NC_069720.1, read on the forward strand.
GTCAGCAAGTGGAATGCATTCTCAGTTGGATTCAAGTCAGGTGGTTAACTTGGTCATTACAGAATATTCCACTTCTTTTCCTTAAAAGTCTTTAAGGCTTCTTTCAAAGTATGCTTTGGGTCATTGTCTAACTGCACTGTATGTGCACAATATGGATAAAAGTATGTGGACACATGACCATCAAACTCATATGTGGTTCTTTCTCCAAACTTTTGTCACAAAGTTGGAAGCACACAATTGTATAGGATGTCTTTGTATGCTGTAGCATTAAGACTACTTCAGTGGAACTAAAGGGCCCCAACCTGTTCTGGCGTGACAATGCAATGTCCATAAAAATATGATTTGCCAAGGTTGGAGTGGAAAAACGTGAGTGGCCTGCACAGAGCTTGTGGCTGAATGAGCACAAATCCCCACAGCCACGCTCCAGAATCTATTGGAAAGCCTTCCCCAAATAGTAGGGGGGACTAAATCTGGACTGGGATGTTCAGCAAGCACATATGGGTGTGATGGTCAGATGTCCACAAACTTTTGGACATGTAGCATATTTATGGATCTCACTGTAAGAATTTAACCGTTTTGCTAGAACACTTTAAGCTCACTTGAGCTCAGCTCCATCCCATTTTTGTTGATTGTACTTAAGATGTTTCTACATAATGTGTGTGTGTGTGTGTGTGTGTGTGTGTGTGTGTGTGTGTGTGTGTGTGTGTGTGTAGGGTCACACACCAATAGACTTGGCCCACCAGGTGCACAGTCCTCTGCTGATACATATGCTGAATGTGGTGAAAAATGAACGCAAAAAATCAAACACGCGTTGCTTGAGATTCTTTACCAATTACCAGGTATGCATACACACATGCAATCTATGAGATTCATGGGAATATTTGTTTTTCGTGGGAATTATGTGTTTCGTGGGAATATTTAATAGTGTATTTAAGCTGCTCATTTATTTGTGTGTTTGTGTGCATGTGACTGTGTCTCGCAGGCCTTTCTGCAGAGTGTCTTCAGTGTGTGTGTGTTGTGGGCTGTGGGAGCCATACTAGACCTAAGTTCTGAGTCATGGCTGCTAAAAGGGGTTCTATTGGCATGTGTGCTCGCTATGATCAACCTCACCTGCAGGTACACACACACTCAGTTGCAGATACCTGTATCTATTTTAAAATGCACAAACCAATTCCACTTGTGTGGCATACACATTGTAATGGTAGCTAGCGTATTTAATTGCAGACTAACATAAGCTAGGTAGCTTTAGCAAAAGTAATTTCAACTTGGCACATGAATATGGCAGCTTCATGACCAGCATGTTATTATTTATTCAGCTACTTATTCTGCAGCTCATGAAACATTAGGTTAAGATTTTAACATTGTAATTGTTTTTGATCTCTATGTCATAAAATGGTATCTAAGCATTGCCTGTGTGTGTGTGTGTGTGTGTGTGTGTGTGTGTGTGTGTGTGGGTGGGTGTGCATGAGCGTCGCATCCAGGCGGGTAGCAAGTGCCACAGTTCAGAGTCTGGTTCCCTCCACCACCCTTATTGCCTCCATATTTTGGATGCTTGTCACCTGGTGCCTGTGGTTCCTGCCAGATATCCTTTATGTGTATATATGTGCTCTAGGTTCCATTTAAAGTATATTAAATTGATATCAATTGACATTTGTTTTTAAATATTTGCGTGAATTTATTTAAAATCAAAAACTGGAATTTCTCATTTTATATGAGTGTTCAGACCCTTTATTTCTAGTACTTTGTAGGCAGCATCTTTGGCAACAATTCCAGCTTTGAGTCTTCTTGGCTAAGTCTTGGCTAAGCTTTGCACAACTGGATTTAGGTAGTTCCTCTCATTCTTCCTGGCAGCTCCGCTTAAGCTCAGTCAGATTGGACGAGGAACTGGCATCTTCAGATCTCCCCACAGATGTTCTGTGGGGTTCAAGTCTGGGCTTTGGCTGGGCTGCTCAAGCATGTACAGAGACTTGTCCAGAAGCCACTCCAGCATTGTCTTAGCTCTATGCTTTGGGCCTTGGTTGTGCTGAAAGCTGAACTGTTGTCCCAGTCTGAGGTTGTGTGCACTCTGGAGCAGGTGTGCACTCTGATCCTGCGATCACCATGCTCCACCTCGGGATGGTATCAGCCAGTTGGTGAGCAATATCTGATTTTTTGCCAGATATAGTGCTTGGAGTTCAACCCAAAGAGTTCAATTTTTATGTCAACAGAGAATCATTTTCCTCTTGCTCTCAAAGTCCTTTACTTGCCTTCCACATGTCTTTTACTCAGGAGTGGATTCCGTCTAGCGACTTTACCATAAAGACCAGATTGATTAAGTATTTCTGAGATGATTGTCCTTCCGTCAGTTTTTCTCATCTCTGAAGAGGACTTCTGTAGAGGACTATATGCCATTGAGTTCATGGTCACCTCCCTGACCAAGGCCTATTCTGGAAGTCTACAGAGAGGGTCGTGGCTTGGATTTTGGGCTGCTTTCCTTTTTTGGAGGAAAAAAACTCAAGTCCCAGTGGAGAAAATATGTACAGGACCAATGCCTCAGGGTGAACTGCAGTTTATACTTACATATACTTTCTGAAAGAGCCCCACCTTAAGTTCTTTTGTGCCTGAGACTGTCTGCAAACATTTAGACAAGGAAATATACATAGACCCTGGTGTTGCAGGAGCCCTAGTTTGACACAGCTGGTGAACACACTGGGTGCTATACCTAACCCATGTGCAGTCTCTGCTGCCTTTTTTTCTAGCAGTGACTGAACTTATGCAGTCATTATGGTCAACTGGCTTGGGTCATGCCGGACAGCGCTTAGTAGCCAATTATCTGATGTTATTAACCTTCAATGCTTAATTGCAGAAGAATAAATCAGCCCAGTGTCAGCCATGTATTTTGAAAAACCCACTGCCTAAACTATCCAGTGTTTTATAGTGGTCAGCAGCAACGTGCGTTCACAGTTCAGTCAGTCTTTGTCCTGACTTGAACACTCCATTGAGTTCTGGTCCACTGCCACAGTACCAATTTGGTGTGTTGTATTCTGCATCACTCCTTCTTTCTGTTGTTGCGGTCTTTAAAACTCACTTCTTGGGAAATAATATAAGCGTGGGTAAATGCTCCCACCAGCAGCCTGATATCGTTTAGGTTTCATTTGTGTTTCATTCAAAGAGAGATCATCATCTAGTCCCTCCTGTACCTGTGTTCCAAAAGGCTGCTTTGGCATCAGTGGCAGGTGGTGTAAAGTGTTTTTACCAGCTTCTGGCAATGACATTTGAGCCAGCGAAATCTGCCTTCTCATTTGGGTTTACAGACCCAGTGATCTCCCATGACTCACTGGTATGGCTCACTGTTATGGCTCCCTGTTATGGCTCCTATAGCTTGGAGCACTACTTGTAAAAGCCGATCTGTCATGGGCATTATCTTACTTGCAAATGTATCGTACACTTTGGAAACCAGTGTGTCTACTTATTTATACTTGGGTTATACGCAGTGTGGATTTGATCGCAAGGTCATTGGTCCCTCTACTGGCATCAGTCCTGTGGTTTCCACATGCTACTGCAACCATTATGCATGCTCTTATACCAGGTCAGAGATTCCCTCCTTTACCAGCTCTTTAATGAAACTGTTACTTAGGGCACTTTCACACCTATTAGTCTGCTCCAAATCAGAGCAAAATATGATATTTTTGGTTCGTGTGGTATTTGGTTTGTTTTCTCAATGCACAAGAAACAAAACAAAAAAGTTTGTCAGAAGTGCATGTAGGGAGGATATTGCATGCGTAAACATCCTTCAATCATTGGTCATGAATATGGTAATGGAAAAATGGAAAAATGTAAACAAATCTTTGCCAGGTGCACATAGAAATCACAGAAATCATCTGAGAACACTAAATAATTATACAAATAACTAGTTTAAAACATTTTGTATAACACAAACAAAAGTGTTATGGACAAATTTAAGTTTGAGGTGTTTGGATCACAGAGAAGAACATTCATTAGGTGCAGAACAAATGAAAAGATGCTGGGGGAGTGCTTGACACCATCTGTGAAGCATGGAGGAGAAAATGTGATGGTCTGGCTGTACAGGGTAAAAGGAATCTTGAACAAGGAAGGTTATCACTTAATTTTGCAATGCCGTGCCTTTACCATCTGGACGGCACTTGATTGGAGCCAATCCTACAGCAGGACAACGACCCAAAGTACTGCTCCAAATTATGCAAAACCTATTTAGGGAAGAAGCAGTCTGCTTCTTGGCCAGCGCAATCACTCAACCTAATTGAGCTGTTGTGGGAGCAGCTTAACCGGATGGTACAAAATAAGTGCCCATCAAGCCAATCCAACTTGTGGGAAGTGCTTCAGGAAGCATGGAGTGAAATTTTTGCAGATTACCTCAACAAACTGACAGCTAGAATGCCCAAGCTCTGCAAGGCTGTAATAGCTATAAATGGAGGATTTTGAGGCAATAAATTTTTTATTTCAAGCGAAGTACTTATTTCTAACCTTGTCAATGTCTTGAATTTTCATGCAAAAGCATGAATTTTAATGTAAAAAATGTGAAATTTAGAGTGCTTCCAATCTTTTGAATGTTAGTGTATATCGACACCACACTACTATTACGAACTTGTTCATTTCACTAGGTTTTTTTTTTTTTTTCAGTCCTGCTTTGGAAAAAAAAACAAAACACCAAAACAAATACAATTCATGTGTAACTGACCACATGAAACTAATTTGTGAAAATATATTAAGTACTATGTAAAAAAAACTTAGGCACATGTACAGAAATGATGCCTTCAGAATTAATAAAATTAAATATTTTCTACATAAAAACACCTACTATAAAGAGTAGTAAACAGAAATAAACCAAATAAAAGTCAATATTTGACATGAGAACCCTTTGCCTGTTAAAAAAAAGTATTGTAATCTCAGGTACATCTCATACAGTTTTATGTGAACACTGGCTAGTCATTTTTTCTAAGCATCTTGGAGAATCTGCCACACTTCTTCTGGAGACTTTGACTGTCACACTGTGCTACAGTTTGACCCGGACCAAGACCACTTCTCTCATATGGTCTCGGACCGGTTATTTCGGTCTGCACCTGAGTACAATTAAAGTGGCCAGTTAGTGTATGTAGATATGTAGGTGGATAGAATAAGTGGATATTTCTGTGTGTATTGAGACTTAACACCAGAGGTCACATGGTCCCAGTACTGCAGTGCAGATGATGTTTCCCCTGACAGTTTTGGCTCTGCTGTATTATTACCTGCGCACCTGCAGAACCGATCCCGGGGTTATCAGGGTGACCGAGGAGGAGAAGAAGAAGGTAAGCATATGACAATATTGCAGCCTTTAAAACAAGGGAGCACTACATCATGCTCTTGCCTCAGTTGAAAATGTGTGTGTATATGCCGAATGGTGGCAAATATAGATTCATCGGGCACAGGTGGTATAAATAGAGGCACTGTAAAAACAATAAAGAATGGATAAACATACACTATATACTATAAATAGTATTGGTACAGTACATAGAAAAAGGTGTGCAGAGTTTGTACAAATCAGTCTAGGGTTAGTAAAAACATTTTTAGACCCCCCTTATAGATTTTCATCTGCAATGTTTGCTTTTCATCTTCATTTCTGTTTTTGCTGAAGACAAATGAACGATGAGTCTGATATTTGTTTGGTTACATATTCTGGATTTTTAGGGATCCAATGCATGATGTGCAAAGTGCTGTTGTTTTTGTTGGGATTTCTAGTTTGTTTGTTTGTTTATTTCTTTATTTAGTTAGTTAGTTATTTGCTGCTAAAGTGAATCGTGCAGCCTAAACCATAAAGCATATCAACATCAAACTTTATACATAGGTGCAGTACCTCAGCAGCTACTCAGAAAAATAAAAATGACCAAATTGCCAGCACTATTGATGGCACTATAGCACAAGCCTTCACATTTTGGCCCATATCTCAAAACCTGTAAAGCTTATATTAAAATCCCCCCCTTATTCCTTGGCAAATTTTTGGATGTGGTCATACACAAGGGGTGGAGCTAAGGTCAGATAACTGTTACTCAAGAACCTTGATAATTGTTACTCAAGAAGATTGAGATACAATTGGGTACACTGCATTTATGTGCTAATCTTTAAGTGAAGTTTTGATGACGGCGTCATTATGTGAAAAAAAAATTTTTTTCTAGTTCATATAGCCATGCCCAGTTAAATTTATAATAAACTGAATAATATACAAAACGTTTGCTAACTAGTCATAGGTATTTTCACCTATCATCAAGCAACTAGTGTCAAACTACTCGTAAAACTAGAATTATTAACTGACTGTTGTCAATACCATTTCCTCCATTTAATTAAAAGTAAAACACAGCTGAGAAGTACCAATAAAATCCATTTGCAGTTTTGTTTTGCATAACGTTAATGGACTATGGATTTAAAAAATACAGCTGTGATTGAAAATTTGTGAACACTTTAGAATTTTCTATATATCTGCTTAAATATGACCTAAAACATCGTCAGATTTTCACACAAGTCCTAAAAGTAGACCTAAAAGAGAACCCAGTTAAACAAGTGAGACAAAAATATTATACTTGATGATCCAATATTACATATATGGGAATCTCTAGGATTATCAGTTAATTTGAAGGTAAAATTATAGTCAGGTGTTTTCAATCAATGGGTTGACAATCAGGTGTGAGTGAGCACTGTTTTATGTAAAGAACAGGGATCTATCAAAGTCTGATCTTCACAACATGTTTGTGGAAGTGTATCTTGGTATGAACAAAGTAGATTTCTGAAGACCTTCGAAAAAGAGTTGTTGATGCTCATCAGAGTGGAAAAGGTTAAAAAACCATCTCTAAAGAGTTTAGACTCCACCAATTCACAGTCAGACAGATTGTGTACAAATGGAGGAAACTCAAGACCATTGTTATCCTCACCAGGAGTGGTCGACCCACAAAGATCACTCCCAGAGCAAGACATGTAATAGTCCGCGAGGTCTCAGAGGAACCCAGGGTAACTTCTAAGCAACTAAAGGCCTCTCTCACATTGGCAAAATTTAATGTTCATGAGTCCACCATCAGGAGAACACTGAACAACAATAGTGTGCATGGCAGGACTGCAAGGAGAAAGCCACTGCTCTCCACTGCTCTCTTTAGCAAACTGTCTGCAGTTTGCTAAAGATCATATGGGCAAGACAGAAGGCTATTGAAAAAAATGTTTTGTGGATGGATGAGACCAAAATAGAACTTTTTGGTTTAAATTAGAAGTGTTATATTTGGAGAAAGGAAAACACTGCATTCCAGCATAAGAATCTTATCCCATTTGTGAAACATGGTGGTGGTAGTATCATGGTTTGGGCCAGTTTTGACTATCTAGGATGGCTTGCCATCACTAGCTACGTTTACATGGACACTAATAATCCGATCGTAATTGGACTAGAAGCACAATCAGATCTAAAAAGTCACATGTAAACACGTCAATCGGAATGAATTGGCCAAAACCGATTAAAATTTCATTCGGATCGTAAGGGGTGGTTTAAACCTTTTCTAATCCGATGGAGAGGACGTATAAACACTTCATCGGATTGAAAATGAAACCAGATAGTTCTGCGCATGTGCAATGACGTACAAATCACGTAATGACGTGTGACGCACGGCTGTCAGCGGTATTGGGGCTCTGACCGTAGCCACCAGGTGCCATGTTCCCCTCCACCATTGAGCATAGTGTCATAAATGACTGTCGTGTCATCCTAAAATTCTCCTTCCACTCCTCGTCTGTGAAGTGGTGCAAGACGACGTTTTCCCACCAGTCCTTGCTTCGGACCCTCATCCACAGACGCCTTGTTCTGGGCTCGGGAAGGGGCATTTTAATTGCTTGATAAATACACGCAGTACCGCACAAAACATCACGCGCTCGCGTCTTCTAATTAGCAGCTGAAACAGGCAAATGTTAAGTCTGCTTTTTAAAACAAAAAAAGAAGCAATGGCAAGAGAGTGGCTGCTAGTATCTGCGTGTTGGAACGGCTGGAAACGTGTAATCGTGCACTGTGCGCATGTCAGAAGATTCTGTCATGTAAACGCGCATATCAACCCGATTACTTTATTCAGCGTTCTTGTAAACATTGCGATCGGATTAATCAATCTGATTGATTTCATTCCGATTGAAACAAAAAGTGTCCATGTAAACGTGACTATTGATGGCACAATAAATTCTGAATTATTAGAGGAAAATGTCTCGACATCTGTTCATGAACAGAATCTCAAGAGATAGCAGCAAGACAACGGCCCTAAGCACATAAGACATTCTACCAAAGAAAGGTTAAAGAGGAATAAAGTTAATGTTTTGGAATGGTCAAGTCAAAGTCCTGACCTTCCAATAGAAGTGTTGTGGAAGGACCTGAAGCAAGCAGTTCATGTGAGGAAACCCACCAGCATCCCAGAAATGAAGTTGTTCTGTACTGAGCAATGGGCTAAAATTTCTCCAAGCCAGTGTGCAGGACTGATCAACAGTTACCGGAAACGTTTAGTTGCAGTTATTGCTGCGCACCAGATACTGAAAGCGAAGGTTCACACACTTTTGCCACTCACAGATATGTAATATTGGATCATTTTTGTTCCATTTGTCTCTTTATCTACTTTAAGGACTTGTGTGAAAATCTGATGTTTTATGTCATATTTATGCAGAAATATAGAAAATCCATCATATGCCATCAAATATTAAAAAGAGTACCTTCTTTTGATTCTATTCTCAATTCATACAAATTTATAAAGTGTTGAAAATGTCACACTAGTGTGTCATGCCAGTTTAGATGTATTTGCATCAATGGGCGGATGCCTATTACATTGATGCAAATGTAATATGGTCTATAGGTCAAAAGGATTTGTGTTACATTTTAATACATACAATGTCCCATATCACATTTCACATTTCAGATGTTCATTTATTAAAACAGTTAATGCAAAGCCACAATACTAGAACATTTAGCTGACTATCAGTCAGCTTTGTCATATATTAACTTTTTTGTGTCTGTGGTGCAGTATTACATTTTTGCAAAAATATTTTGTCATGTAGATCATTAGTGGAAATAGAATAATAATAAGACAAAGAAGAATTACCGTTATTATTATTTGTATTTTTGTTGTTTACTGTTGTTGCTAAAATTGACAAAACATGTACTTACTCATTTAGTGAAGAGTACAACAATACAAATACAATCTTGTACATTACAACATTATGCTGCACATGTAAGATTATAATTATGAAAACATTCAGTGTGCAATATAATATTGCAGCACAAGATGACTGTATGAGCCTATAAAGCTGAACAATTATGGTTGGACCCTGGTGATCACCATTTGTGGCTATATTTGAAAGTTGTTGCTACAAAATTTCACCATTAGACCTGCCTCTGGCTTCTGGTTCCTCAGTACATTAAATCACTGTCTAACTTGGCTGTGTTGTGTTCCTGTAGAATATTGTAGTCCTGGCAGAAGCAGGCTGCCTTGACCCCCGGATTTTCTGCACATCATGTATGGTGAGTTTCACACAGGCTGCTCTGGTTGCATTTTTTTGCATTGTGCTGCTGCCAGATGATTGGCTGATCGGCTGATCGGCTAATTCCATGAATGAGCAGGGGTGTTTATAATAAAGTGGATGTGAGTGTATATACCGTCAGGTCTATAAATGTTTGGACATTGACAAGGTTATTTGTTATTTTGGCTGTCTACCATGGTATGTCGGAGTTGAAATTAAATAAACACTAATCTGGTCTTCTTATTTTTGAGGCTTACCAATGGTTTAGCCTCTTGTGGTAAACCCTCTGTATTTACTCTGGTGAAGGCTTCTCTTGATTCTTGACTTGGATACAGATACACCTACTGCCTGGAGGGTGTTTTTGATCTGGCTGTTGTGAATGGGTTTTTCTTCACCAGGAAAAGAATTCTTCTTAAAAGAACTTTTATTTCCTTCACTGTTCAGTACTCACTTTGAGCTCTTATTTATTATTCACTTTCAACTCCAATATACTGTGGTAGACAGCTATAATAACAATAACTTTGTCAATGTCCAAATATTTATGGACCTGACTGTCTGACTGTAGTGTGTGTGTGTGTGTATGTTTTATTTATATATATTTATTTATATATATATATATAAATATATATATAAATAAAAATGTGTGTTGTATATGTACAGATGAGGAAGCCGATGAGAGCTCATCACTGCTTTTCCTGTAGCTCCTGTATCGCTAAGCAAGATCATCACTCTGTCTGGATCAACGGCTGTATAGGTGACCTGCCTCCCTCTTGCTTTTTTTTTTTTTTTTTCATTTTGTCAACCAAATGGAAGGTGCAAATGGCAGGTAAAACTGTTGCTCTGAGATGATACTGGCTCTCTTTTGCTTGCTAATACAAGTGAGATGACAATGTGTCTGGCCAGATAGCTTTCATTACTTAATTATTTAAATAGCTATGTTAGCAAGCTTACTCTTCACTATGTTTAAATGCTAATCTGTAATTGTATCCAAGTTAAGGAGGAAGCAAGCTATTAAAAGCAAATTTCTTGTGCACACATACGAAGAAGTGCATGGTGACTCACTTACAGATAACCTGTGATTAGACACAGAATGCAATGTCACAATAATTTTGGCAACTGAAATAAAAGTTTAATAGTAATCATGACTTTTGCCCATTCTTCCATACCCTCTCACTCATTTATGTTGTCTGACCATCTTTCCATTTACCCCCAGGTGCCAGGAATCATCAGTTCTTTGTCCTTTTTCTTATGACACTAAACCTCCTTTGCGGCTGGATGCTGTACAGCAGTGTTATGTGTAAGTCACTTTCTGTCATTAGCAGCAACACTAATGCTAATTATGACTTATTAAGCATCTCTATGTATTGTGTTTGTGTGTTTGTGTCTGTATGTCTGCATTTGCACACACAGACTGGTCGCGGAGGTGTGTTAGCAGGGTTTCAGATGGGGTATGGGAAACAATCATTGAACTGTTCACCTGCTCACCCTGGATCACATATATTTGCATCATCACCCTGTTCCACACAGCCTGGGCCTCAGTCACCCTCACACAGCAACTTTACCAGGTATGCACAGACACCCCAAGGCTAGGTACCATCTCTGTTCGTCAGCAGCTGGTGACAGTAAAACACACATTTTTTTTTTTTTAGCTCTCAGTACCTCTCAATTTCTTTTTAGAAAACAATAGAACAGAAACAAAAGTACCAACGTCTTTCTTTGTCTTTCATTTTGATAGATTGCATTTCTTGGACTGACGACTGCAGAAAGAGCGAGTTTGCTGCATGGACATAGGAAACTCCCTCACGCTTACTCTCTCAGGCAGAACCCATTCAAGTAATGACACTTCACTTACAAAGACAATTCCAGTAATCATTTAGTGATGCCTATATACTGTACAGACAAATAAAAGGACAAGCTGGTGACTGTTACTGTTACTGTGGGGTTGTGGAGGGGAGGACATTTTTGTGCCATTTTACTGGAATGACAATTCTTTAATTTTTCCTATACACTGAAGATATTTGGGTTTCAGATCATAAGATGGACATGAGATGATAGCTCAGAATTTCAGCTTTCATTTCCTGATATATACATGTAGATGTGTTAAACAACTTAGAACATGGCACCTTTGGTGGCAGACCACCCAGTTTTTTTGGTGAGCAAAAGTGTTGTAACAGATAGTCTTAGAGTAAATTAAAGTAAATAATACTTAATATTTGATTGCTTATCTCTTGCTTGCAATAACTGCATCAAGCTAGCGACCCACTGACATCACCAAACTGGTGCATTCTTCTTTTGTGATGCTTTTCTAGGCTTGTACCACAGCTTCTTTCAGTTGTTGTTTGTTTTGGGGGGGTTTATTCCTTCAGTCTCCTCTTCAGGAGGTAAAATGCTGCTCAACTGGGTTAAGGTCTGGTGATTGACTTGGCCAGTCTAAAACCTTGTGTAGGAATTTCGGCACTTTTTGTATGTGGTACCCCCCATTTTAAGGGACCAAATGTAATTGGCAAACTGACAATTTGTTTTATGATTTGCAAGCAAGTATTAAAATTGACAATCACGGCACTGTTTCCTGAGATTCCTGTTCTTGAATCTGTACAATATAGTCCATAATGTTGAGTGTTCAATATGTTCAGTGTTCAAACATTCAATATTATGGACTAATACTGAACGTAAAAACTTTGGATTTTAATTTAGTCAGTTCACACGTTGATTTTATTTGAGAGCAAGGATTCAAACTTAATTTGGTGGGCAGGTTTGAACCTTTATAAGGCCCATCCCATAGGTTGATAGTGTTCCAAATGACAGGGCATGAGGGCCCACTGCATGGTTTCAGAAGTATTGAAAATAATGTAAATTCTGTGTTATGGAATCTCAACCCAGTTATATTCAAAGGATTCAAAGGTTTTATTTGTCACATACACAGTGCAGAGTGGTTGACAATGGGACTGTGCACTAAGCTACTAAGCAAGTAAAAGAGTAATAGAGAGTAATAATAAGAAAAAAATATATACACTCACCATCCACTTTATTAGAAACACCTGTACACCAAAACTAGACAGTTGAAGACTGGAAAAAAGACCAGGTGAATTTTATTTTTTTTTCCTCCCCTTCTTCTTCTCCTTCTTCCCCTAATCTTCAACTGTCCAGTTTGGGTGAGCATTTGTCCATGATAGCCTCAGATTCCTGTTCTTGGCTGACAGGAGTGGAACCCAATGTGGTCTTCTTCTGTTGTAACCCACCCACCTCAAGGTTCGATGTTTTGTGCATGCTGAGATGCTTTTCTGCTCACCACGGTAAAGAGTGATTATATGAGTTACTATATCCTTCCTGACAGCTCGAACCAATCTGGCCATTTTCTGCCACAATCAAAGTCACAGAGATCACACTTTTTCTTCATTCTGATGTTTGATGTGAACATTACCTGAAACTCTTCACCTATATCTGCATGATTTTTTGCATTGTGCTGCTGCCACATGATTAGATATTAGATACATATTAGAATATGTAAGTGTACAGGTGTTCCTAATAAACTGGACAGTGAGTGTATATAGATGCAATAAAATATATGTAGACATAAGATAATAAACAAAATAAAATAGAGAAAAATGCTAAAGGAATGTAATAAATAAAGAATATAAAAAAGAATATGTTAAATATGATAGGGCAGTAACAGTGGGAGAGGAAGGATACCCTGCCATGTGTAACCTGTAGTTGTGAAGTGGTGTACAGTGAACCTAGCAGAGCCTAGTAGAGACTGGCAGACAGTCTAAAGTGCCAGTGCACTAAAGTGGCATGTGCAAAGTAGTTAGAGTCCGGGTTAGTTTGTAGTACAGGATCCTAATGGCCTGTGGATCAAAGCTTTTCCTGAGTCTTTCAGTGTGGGCCATGTGACTGCAGAGGCATTTGCCTGACCTCAGCAGTCTGAACAGTCCATGCCTGGAGTGGGAAGTGTCCTTGATGATTTTCAGGGTTCGCAGCCTAACCCGCTTGAAGTAGGTATACTGCAGGGAACCGTACCACTTAATGCAGGGTGTGGTGGTCATGAATGGGGCAGTTGCCATACCAGTTAATGATGTTACCTGTCAGGATACTCTGCACTGTGCAGATATAAAATCTTTAGAATTTGAGGTACTTGAAGCTGGTCACTCTTTCCACTAACCCTAACCCATGTTTTGCTTGTTTTACAAAATGCAGACTAAAGAAAAAGTCAGAAATAAATACAGAAAAAGTCTCAATGATGTTTCCTCTTCTTTCTTTCTCTCTCTGTGTGTCTGAAGCCGTGGCATGCTGAAGAACCTGGTGAACTTCTTCCAACTGCGCGGCTGCGGTTTGTGCAAGCCACTCGTGTTGGACTGGACTCAGGAGTTTCCCATGAGTTTAAACCGAGACCATCAAATGTTTAGCAGCCTAGACGCAGTCTGAGATCACACATATTACTGAGCATTCAGATTGATCATATTTGTATTGTGATGAAGGCCAGATAACTTACTGCACACCAGGCACATTTTACATAATCTGCCTTACTCTGTGATATATTTGACCAAAAATACATGTCTGTCAGGCAATATTTAACTGTACAGTGCCTTGCATTCATGCCCCCCTTGAACTTTTCCACATTTTGTAGTGTTGGATGTATTTGTGGTTTTATATCATGAGTCTACATAAAACAACCCATAATACTAAAGTGGCAGGAAGAATCAATATAGTTTACAATATTATTTACAAAGAAATTCATAAGAATTGTGATTGCATACATATTCAACCCCATTACTTTGAACCCCCCAAGTGCAAGCAGTTTCCCTCAGAATTCACATAATTACTTAAATGGCCATGCTCACTGGGAGGGAGGAATGACATTCTCTTTCTCCCCTTTCAGTCAGAGGCCCACTAGAACAGAGGGCCAATCCTGGGCATCTGTGAGCTCATGTATGCAGAACAGGGCAGATAGCGCTTTTCTCAGATTGCTGCATGAGTGGCAGCTCAAAAAGGTGCAGTGTCTCGGAGGAAGCATGTGTTAGCCTTTACCCTTACCGGTTGGTAGTTTTCTCATGATTGGTTGGAGCTTGTGGGCCAAGAGGAGGCTGTCCACCAAAACACAAAGTTTGGGTAAAGGGATAATTCAGAGAAGCACACCAATGGTAATGCTCAACATGATGCTACCACCATCATGCAGTGTGGGGATGGTTTTTCCAAGGTGTTGAGCAGTGTTGGGTCACCAAAGAGTGAATACTTATGCAATCACAACTTTTATATTATGCCAAATGTATTGATTTTTCCCCCACTTTAATGTGGTTGGCTATTTTGTGTAGATTCATGACAAATAATCCCAGTCAAGTCCATTTAAGTTCAAGGGTGTCAAAATACTTATGCAAGGCACTGTATATCACAGTACCTTTTGTCACGTTATTAACATAGATCTATAAATGTTCACTCTCATGCAATGAACAGAATTATGGACTTGCCTGCTCTGTGAAGGACATGTGCTGTCCTTAATGTAACTATCTAGGGAGCACCCATAGGACCCATAGCACCCATAGCCTACTCCCATATAATGTCCACTTTACTTTATGCAACGTGTTTAACAGTTATTTGTATATGCCCAATCTATGTACATCCAAAGTACACAAAACTGTATAAGGACAAATAGGAAGCTTAGAGATATATTAGCAAATATATTATATATTGATATATTTTGTTCTGAATTATTTTTTTAAACATAGTCATTTTTTGTAAAATAAGTGGGGAAAAAAAATAAGTGCGTGCTTTTATATTCTGTACTTTTTATGTGTCATGGGCATACAAGTTTCTCCTGATGAGTTATAAACTGAGATTTCTGAATAAAATTCCACTTTTGCCTTTTATTTTTCCTCATTTTATATAGGGTTGTTTCACAACCAGGGAAATGCATTATACTGCAGTGTATATTCTTGCAATAAAAGCATTTTTGTTGTTTCTTTGTGTAGTCATTCATTTCAAGTGGTGGAATAGCAGTTAAGCAAAAACTGCAAGAACAGAATAATAACTGATATGTCTATGAAAATAAAGTATATTCTATTATTAGTACTATTTAACATTATATTCCTATGTGTTTTGTAGAATTTGGTGCTTAGGCCTGTGTGTTAATGCAATGTTTGTCACTTTGGCCGAGCCCATGGAAATGTGATTAGTGGATCAATAGTAGGTGGCATTTTTCCATGTAGAGCCAAATTTAATGACAAATCTGAGTTAGATTAAATAGTTTTGACCAGTTTCCACAGTCACTCTCTAAATAACTTAATGACTAATGCTACGCTTTTACTAATTACACTAACTGATGATTCACTAATTTATAATTTATATATATAGTGACAGAATTCTCTTGATTCTCATAGTTTGTTGAAGGTATAAATTCACATGTTCCATTCAAACACACCATTAACTTGAAATAAATAAATAAATAAATAATACACGTTCATCTTGTGAAATTTAATGTGGAATGGCGACCACTAGCGGGCAGGGTAGGAAAAGTTTACTGGTTAATTAGCAATTTGCTACCTGTGTGCCGGCGTGTAAGGAATTCCGGAAAATGTTATAAACAGTTAGTTTGAAGCGCCTTTGGGAAAGGAATTTTATGCGTGCCGCGGCTGGTGCAAACTTTGGGTTTAATCTTCCCCAAGTTTACTGATTAGCCAGGATTTCGCTGCCAGGTTGCAGGCGCGCGTGCGGTTCCGGAAGCGGATATGATGATTTAGCTGAAGCGCCGCTGGGGAAGGGAACCTGAACCTGCACTGTTTCCCTCGCTGATTGAGCCTTGTGTTTTATTTCAAAGCGCTCACACATGGCTTTGTAAGGAACGCTGTTGATGGTAATCTGTTTTAAATGGTTTTATCTCAGTAGGGCCTTTCGCACCGCTTTAGTCCCAGAACTAAATTTACAGTACTAAAGTACTGGGCGATTTCGCGTGAACTATTTCCCAGTACCATTTACTCAATCATGCTGATGGTTGTGGCAGTAAATTCTAAGGAATGCCCCGACTTTTTCGTTCAATCTCTCCATTTGGCCATTGGCCTGGGGTGATACCTGAGGAGAGACTGAGATTAATGTTAAGTCTTTTGCAAATTGGAAAGACTGACTGGGTTGGTCCATCAGAGGGTGGGTCATTTCTTTAGAATTTGGAGATTGATTATGTGATCTGTTTGTGCATTCTTTTTTTTTAATGCACTTATGTTTTCTTTTTTTGGACTGTTTGTTTTCCTTCTTGTCCACATGTATCAAGAGCCTCAGATTTATCTGGCTGTATGCAAATATCATTGGGTTGTAAGCAACAATGTTATATATTACTAATGCCCCCCCCCCCCCCCCCCTTGGGGTGGGAGGGTTTTGTTGTTATACTGCATATAGAAAATAAATTAAAAAAAAAAAAATCCCACAGGTGGAGTGTAGGGAAGCAAAAAAAAAAAAAAAAAAAATGCTGATGTAGCGTATGCGGAAACATGATTGAGTGTTAATAGTCAAATTGCTAAATCAAAATGCTTCTAAATTTCATTTGGAAATATAAAATGCACTATATAAAAAAATCTGTCATTATGAATATGGAGGACTTAACTTCCTGGATTTCACAACACTAAACATTTCATTTAAGGTTAATTGGATTAAAACGTTGTTAAACAATCATCTGTCAATTTGAAATGTTGTGCCTATTGATATGTTTTCTAAGCTGGGTGGTTCTTATTACTTTGTGACTATATGATTGAAAAAAATCCTTTAAAAATTGTACAACTTTCATTAACAGGTGTTGTTTGCCTTGGCCCCTCATCTACAAGCAAAATTTCTCACCTGAATGATTGAATTGAGTTATATTAATACAATTTGTTTTCATACATCCAACATGATTTGATCATGTATATTTTCAAAACCCTGAATAAAATCAAACTCCACACTCTCACTCAATCTAAGGATCAAACCCAGGCCACAGGCATTTTTCCATAGCCACCTTACAACTGCTCTATTCTACAACCCTTGTTTTAATTGCATTAATTTAATTCTATATTTAAAACTATAACAGTTATAGTTCACATCTGTGCCAACGTCCTCACGAGATTTCATAATGTAATTGTAATGTTAATACTATGTGAATTGATCATGCTCAATCTACATAATTCAATCTCATAATTAGTCTTTTTTTCAGTGTAGATTTATCATAGACCATATTGAGTCACATTTTAGTCTAGATGATGTCGTTTAGCTTTAGTAGATATGACAAAAGCAAGAACAATCAATATTTTGTCATTTTTACTTAATTTAATTAATTAATTTAATTATTATTATGGCAAAATATTTTATTTATAAATGTAAATATAATAATTCTAGGTCTGTATTGACATTCTTTGAAACTGAAGCGAAACAATATATAGACACTCTTTAAACATCTACAAATAAAAAAGACTTCATTTGAAATTTTTAAGTAATTCTGTCTGTCCTCCTAAATTTTTAATGGTGGCTTTGTATAATGAATGTTTCTTCGGAGAACTAAGAGGCTAATTCTAAATAGGAACAGACAAAGAGTTGCGTGCGTGTGTGCGTGCGCGCGTGTGCGTGTGCGTGCGCATGTGTGCGTGTGTGTGTGTGTGTGTGGTGTCAAAGACCACCAAAAAGTTCAGTGTCCATGTCAAGGCTATAGTGTTCAAAGCACACAAAAGTAAGCAGCACTGAGATCACAATGAGGGAATGTTTAAACCAGAGTTAACAGTAAGTATAGAGAGTAATGGGAATGAAAATGATGACAGTGTTAATGATACTCGGGAGTGTGCTCTGCAGGAGATGCTTCCAGATGAATTAGGCCAGGATGATGGCAATGCAGAAGCAAGCAAGACAGAATCTCAAGATTTAGGACAACAGGTGCAGCATAATTTAGCATCTCTATTTTTAAAAACACAAACCATCCTTCACATACCAAAGATCTCTGTTCAGGAAGTAATTCAACAGCTTTGCCAAATAGCTCAGTTGTCCCAGCCACTTTTGCACAAGAATAAGAAGGCTGTTCTTCAGAAACAATTTGGACATATAGATGAGTCAGATGTGAAAGAGGTGTTTGAAACTGTGGCAGAGAATGACACATTGCTCAAATTGTGGGAAAAATGGATATCTTGCAACCAGTAAAAGGAGAACATCATTTGTCATGCACAACTTTCCTCTGGTAATGCTTATAGATTATGTAGTTGAGAAAAGAATGAAAACAGTAGCATATGTTCCCTTCTTCCAGACGCTACAGAAACTGATGTACAAGAAAGATATTTTGGATAAGGCTATGTCAAAACAAGAACATAAACCACATGAATATAGGACATGGCTCAAGCTTTAGATAGAGTGCCTTTCTTAGTTGTGATGAATTCACAATCACTCTGGGCCTGTACATTGATGATTTTGAAGTGGCTAACCCTTTAGGAACATCTAAAAGAAAATATAATATGTGTGCAGTTTACTGGGTTATTGCAAACTTGCCTGGATAATACAGATTGCCACTAAACTCCATTCAGATTGCCCTTATGTGCAACACTGCAACAGTAAAAGCGTGTGGTTAGTACTTCTTTGTGATTTAGCCTCTGTCAAACAGCCTGGGGTGTACATTGAGCGTCTTGGTAAACGTGTTAAGGGAACAGTGCTCTATGTGCATTCAGATGACCTTGGTGACCACTCTCTTGCAAGATTTTATGACAGCTTCATTGTGGATAAGTTTTGCAGATTTTGCATGGCATTCAGGACTGATGCACAAGTCCATAGGTACGAACTGGTGCATTTAAACTAAGACAGATAGATACACACAACAGGCAGGTGCAAGAATCTTTGCAGTATCCAAATTTGGGTAGAAACACAGGTGTAAGAGGACAATGCCCACTGACAGCAAATTTGGAGCATTTTCAATTAACTCAATTAACTACTGAGTCATTATACATCCTTGACTACAAGGTGGCAGAGCGTAGGGACCTTTTGCAGTCAGCCAGCATCATTAAAGTAGAAATGGAGTTTCTGTAGGTTGGTTAGCGCACTTTTATATAAGCACATTTACACCGATCAGCCATAACATTATGACCACTGACAGGTGAAGTGAATAATATTGATTATCTCGTTACAATAGCACCTGTCAAGGGTTGAGATATATTAGGCAGCAAGTGACCGGTCGGTTCTCGAAGTTGATGTGTTGGAAACAGGAAAAATGGGCAAGCGTAAGGATTAGAGAGACTTTGACAACGGCCAAATTGTTATGGCTAGATGACTGGGTCAGAGCATCTTTAAAACGGCAGGCCTTGCGGGGTGTTCCCGGTATTCAGTGGTTAGTACCTACCAAAAGTGATCCAAGGAAGGACAAGGCTCACTGATGCGCGTGGGGAGTGAAGGCTAGTCCGTCTGGTCCAATCCCACAGAAGAGCTAGGCAGGTGAGCATCAGAACTGGACCACGGCGCAATGGAAGAAAGTGGCCTGGTCCGATAAATCACATTTTCTTTTACATCATGTCAAGTCAAGTCAAGTCAAGTGGAGTTTATTGTCATTTCAGCCATATACAAGTACACAGTGAAACGAAACAACGTTTCTCCAGGACCAAGGTGCCACATAAGACAACACAGAACTACGGGGACTACATAAATTACATAAATTAAACGTAAAGTGCACAAGTGCAAACATGTGCAGACAGCACAAGACAGAACAGACAGTACATAACTGCGACGCCGACCAGTACACAGTCCTGTTGAAAGTGATAAAGTGACAGTAGTGCAAATATTACAGCTGAGGTAGTGTAAACAGTGTAAACATAGTAGTAGCAGCAATAATAAAACATGTGCACAACATGTGCAGTGCATGTGCATAGAGGATGTTCCGTTGTGTGTGTATATATATATATATATATAGTTCCTTGGTGTTCCTTGGTGTGTGTGTGTGTGTGTGTGTTCCTTCAGTCCAGTTCTAGGTATTTAGGAGTCTGATGGCATGAGGGAAGAAACTATTGCACAGTCTGGCTGTGAGGGCCCGAATGCTTCGGTACCGTTTACCAGACGGCAGGAGTGTGAAGAGTGTGTGAGAGGGGTGTGTGGGATCATCCACAATGCTGGTGGCTTTGCGGATGCAGCGAGAGGTGTAAATGTCTGTGATGGAGGGAAGAGAGACCCCGATGATCTTCTCAGCTGTCCTCACTATCCGCTGCAGGGTCTTGCGATCTGAAACAGTGCAATTCCCAAACCAGGCAGTGATGCAGCTGCTCGGGATGCTCTCGATAGTCCCTCTGTAGAACATGATGAGGATGGAGGGTGGAAGATGTTCTTTCCTCAGCCTTCGCAGAAAGTACAGGTGCTGCTGGGCTTTCTTTGTTATGGAGCTGGTGTTGAGCGACCAGGTGAGGTTCTCCGCCAGGTGAACACCAAGAAACTTGGTGCTCTTGACGATCTCCACGGAGGAGCCGTCGATGTTCAGCGGAGAGTGGTCATTCTGTGCTCTTCTGAAGTCAACAACCATCTCTTTAGTTTTGTCCACGTTCAGAGACAGGTTGTTGGCTCTGCACCAGTCCGTTAGCCGCTGCACCTCCTCTCTGTATGCTGACTCGTCGTTCTTGCTGATGAGACCCACCACGGTCGTGTCATCGGCAAACTTGATGATATGATTCGAGCTGTGCATTGCTACACAGTCGTGAGTCAGCAGAGTGAACAGCAATGGACTGAGCACACAGCCCTGTGGGGACCCAGTGCTCAGTGTGGTGGTGTTGGAGATGCTGTTCCCGATCCGGACTGACTGAGGTCTCCCAGTCAGGAATTCCAGGATCCAGTTGCAGAGGGAGGTGTTCAGGCCCAGCAGGTTCAGCTTTCCGATCAAGTGCTGAGGAATGATTGTGTTGAATGCTAAACTGAAGTCTATGAACAGCATTCTAACATAAGTGTCTTTATTGTCCAGGTGGGTGAGGGCCAGATGGAGGGTGGTGGTGATGGCATCATCTGTTGAGCGGTTGGGGCGGTAAGCGAATTGCAGGGGGTCCAGTGAGGGAGGCAGCAGGGTCTTGACATGCCTCATGACGAGCCTCTCGAAGCACTTCATGATGATGGGTGCAACGGGACGGTAGTCATTGAGGCAGGACACTGAAGACTTCTTTGGCACGGGGACGATGGTGGTGGCCTTGAAGCAGGTTGGGACAACGGTGCTGCACAGGGAGGTGTTGAAGATGTCCGTGAAAACATCTGCCAACTGGTCTCCACATCCCCTGAGCACCCTGCCAGGAATGTTGTCTGGTCCAGCAGCCTTCCGTGGGTTGACTCTGTGTAGAGTCTTCCTCACGTCAGCCGTGGTTAGACGCAGCACCTGTTCATTGGGAGAAGGGGTGGTCTTCCTCGCCGTCACGCCGTTCTGTGCCTCGAACCGAGCGTAGAAGTCGTTCAGCGCATCTGGGAGGGCGGCATCACTGTCACAGGCAGATGGTGATGACCTGTAGTTGGTGATGTTCTGGATGCCCTGCCACATGCGCTGAGTGTCTCTGCTGATCTTGAAGTGGTCGTGGATTCTCTGAGCGTGTGTGCGCTTCGCCTCTCTGATGGCCCGGGACAGTTTGGCCCTTGCTGTTCTTAGGGCCACCTTATCGCCTGCTCTGAAGGCGGAGTCGCGGGTCCTCAGTAGCGCACGCACCTCTGCAGTCATCCACGGCTTCTGGTTGGAGCTTGAGGTGATGGTCTTGGAGGCAGTGACGTCATCAATGCACTTGCTAATATAGCTGGTTACTGATGTCGCATATTCCTCCAAGTCAGTGAAGTCGCCGTCAGTTGCCGCTTCCCTGAACATGTGCCAGTCAGTGTGTTCAAAACAGTCCTGAAGAGCAGAGATGGCTCCTGCTGGCCAGGTTTTCATCTGCTTCAGAACCGGTTTGGAGCGTCTGACTAGTGGTCTGTATGCTGGTATTAGCATAACAGAGATATGGTCTGAGTATCCGAGGTGGGGGCGGGGCTCCGCCCGGTACGCGCCGGGGATGTTTGTGTAAACAAGAGGGTTCTTCCCTCTCGTTGCAAAATCCACATGCTGATGGAATTTAGGGAGCACTGACTTGAGATTTGCATGGTTGAAATCTCCGGCAACAATAAACAGTCCGTCAGGGTGTGAATTCTGCAGCTCGCTAATAGCCCCATACAGTTCACAGAGCACCTCCTTAGCATTAGCGTTAGCACTGGGGGGAATGTATACACCGATTATGAAAACAGTAGTGAATTCCCGTGGTAAATAAAAAGTTCTACATCTGACAGTCATAAACTCCACCAGCGATGAGCAGTAACTAGAGACTAGCACAGAGTTCCTGCACCATTCCGTGTTGATGTAAACACACAAGCCGCCGCCGCGAGCCTTACCGCACAGAGCTGTGTTTCTGTCGGCACGAAACGAGGCTAGCCCGGCTAGCTGAATGGCGGCGTCCGGAACTCTGTTGCTGAGCCACGTCTCCGTGAAAACAAAGACGCAGCAGTCTCTAAACTCACGCCGCATTGCTTGCTGGAGTTGGATGTAGTCCAGTTTATTATCCAGGGAGCAGACATTGGAAAGCAGGATGGACGGGAGAGCTGGCCGGCTAGGGTTTGTTTTTAGCCTAGCACGAACCCCCGCCCTCTTGCGGCGCTTCTGCTTTCTCGCGCACCGCTTGCGACGTCCCCTCCCCCGGCCACCGGCATCGGGCGACGCAGAGGGCTGGAGGCCTGGTCCCCGCAGCAAGCCGAGATCGCGTAGCTTCTCCAACAGATCATCTTGCAGAGAGGCTGTATTGTAGTGTTTGAGGTTTATAAGTGTCTAAACGTCTATAAGTGGTAAACACGAACACCGGTAGCTCCGATGTCCATGTGCCGTTAAAAAATCGGCCTAAGGATGAAAAAAGCACCATTTTGTATCCGGAGTGGCCGCTGCGTGCTACTGCTGCGCCGCCATCTTGCTTTAAGATCATGTGGAAGGCTGGGTGCGTGTACATCGTTTACCTGGGGGAAGAGATGGCACCAGCATGCACTATGGGAAGAATGCAAGCCAGCGGAGGCAGTGTGATGCTCTGGGGAATGTTCTGCTGGGAAACCTCGGGTCCTGGCATTCATGTGGATGCTATTTTGACACGTACCACCTACCTAAACATTGTTGCAGACCAGGTACACCCGTTCATGGCAACGGTATGCCCTAATGGAATTGACTTCATTCAGCAGGATAATGCTCCCTGCAAAACTGTAAAAAGTGTTCAGGAATGGTTCGAGGAACATGGCAAAGAGTTCAAGGTGTTGACTTGGCCTCCAAATTCCCCAGATCTCAATGTCAGCACTTTGTTACAAGGACCCAAGGACCCCATGGAATGAGACCTTTGCTCTCCCCAGGAACACAATGTTCACCATCATTCACACATTCCACAGTACCCAACTTTAGCAGACTGCATAAGGCTACTTTACATCTCCTGTAAGGACAATGACTTTTATGATGATGCACCATAGTTTGAAAACTTCTTGCCTTTTAATGTCATTCCTTATATGTATCATGCCTGTAGCCACCAGGTCATTATGATGCTTTTGATCATTTAACAGGTATTCTATTGTTAACACGTGTATCAATAACAGCAGGTATGTCATGTTTGGTATGTTTGTGATCGCTATTGAATTTCTTAAGGGTTGGTATAATGTGAATTTGAGTACAATGTATTACATGCATGTTACCAAATTCCTCTATTAAGGCCAAAGCTCTAACTTAACCTTGTGGAATGTTAGAAAAGGCACATTACGCAAAGCCCTGTATGCTCATTAGTGTCAGAGGAGGAGAATGCAGTTTACACCCTGCTCCAAGATCCTGCTGATTGGAGCAAACACTTTGGGGTCAGCCCAACTGGAAAGGGTAAAAACCCCCTGACACAAAGGAAACTCTGAGTCTCATCCATCCATATCGCGAGAGGTCTCTTCTAACACCTTCACAGTTTCATCTACCAACATCTCCGTGAGAGGTCTCTTTTAACATCTTCAAAGAGTCTCATCCATCCACATCGCGAGCAGTCTCTTTTAACATCTTCAGAGTTCTCGTCACCAAACTACTCCAGGACAGTTCTCTTCACCCAACTTAAGTGAGTCTCCATCCACATCTGAAAGAAGTATCATCAACCAAGAGCTTTAGAAGTTCTTGCCCCTCGACATCATGAGGAGATCACGCTTGCTCCGAGACTCTGCATCCAGACTGGTTCCTGCAAAGCCTCAAACTCCTGCCTTTGCATCGCTGTGAACCACTCATCAAAGTTTTGCACCCCGTCTACGAGATTCCCCCAGGTTCGCGCCTCACTCTGTTTATCATCCTTATTGGTCTTCCAAGACGCTACGTAAGGCCAACCAGTCCGCCTACCAATCAACATCGCCGGAAAACCCCTCCAAACAATGAGGGACTCCATGGCAACACAGACGCAAGTATAGTACTCACTGAACTGGTGCATTTAATACAAATTCAAAGCCCTTCTGAACGAAGCGAAGGTTAAATTAATAAGTTGATGGTTTGTTCAGGTCATGGTCTGAGAAACTGCTAGAAACTTGGGATTTCGTTCACTCTCTGTTCAAAGCCATTTTTACGCCTGTTTGTGTATGTTTGTGTGTGCATGTTAGATTAGTTTCTGTGTTTTAGAATGGTAATAAAGTAAAATCTTGTCTGATTTTAAACGCAAGTGTCTTGTGTCTCTGTGCTTATAATTTACTTCCTTAAACTGCTGATCTTGTTACTGTGCTCTCAATATAATGTTTCACTATATTTAGGATATTATTGCCGGTGGCCACGGAGGTAAATATCCCATGCACTATTAATAAGTACACTAATTTCAACTTATCGCTGGACGAATAGTTGTTCAGCTATTAAAATATCAAGTTTGCAAAATTTTTGATCTAATGTCCTACATATTTTGGTGGAGAATGCAGGCAGCTTAACCTAAACAGCTAATTTCCTACATGTGTGTGCAGTAAGGGGTTGCTTTAATAACTGGCACAAATGAAAGGGTTTTTTTCACTAGAGCTGAATGTGGATGTGAGAGGATCTCCATCTGCCTCCTAAACATGAAGAAGATCTTCAGCTTTGAATATTAAAAAAACATTGCAGTGACCATATGTTTGCTCTTTTCACTTTGTGGAGTGAACATTTAGGAGCATCTGTATCCAGAAAAGTGTTTGGGCTCTGATATTCCAGTGAAAACACTGTGGCGGCTCTTGTTGGGATATGTGGATATCAACACATAAATGAAGAGAAGAAGAAGGAGCCTTTACTTGTCATACATACCAGCCACTGATCTTTTCTTCGCATATCCCAGCTTGTTAGGAAGCTGGTGTCATAGCTCAGGCCCTGGAGCAGAGAGGGTTAAGGGCTTTACTCTAGGCCCTCAAGAGCCACCACTGCCCATGTAAGTTAAATGTAAGTTAAACTGTATGTGAACAAAGTTAACTGTTACTGAGGTTAAGAGTCCAGTGGTGTCCAGTGTTTTTCTTAATCAGCAGCTGATGCAGGCAAGGATTCAGTTGTTTCAGGAGTGTTTTTTTTTTTTCTAAAGTACTTTGAGTAATAGAAGAAGAAAATATAAAGCTTAAAAAGAGTAAAACTATCTCAAAATAATAATCTTATAATTGGTTTACTGTAATCTTATAATATGAAATATGAGATAAATCTGACTTGATTCAAGACATTATCACTTGCTAAGATGTCAGTTTTCACAGTGATCACACAGTTCTCCTTAACTGAAAAAACACTGATAATAATAATAATAATAATAATAATAATAATGGCAATAACTCTAGTACTTTTGTTACTTTACTACATTTGCAAGCAAGTGCTTATGAAGTGAACAGGAAGTCTCAGACAAAAAGAAGAAATTGCTTACTTCCATGTTGCAAAATGGCAGTGTATAAACAGCAGGATGGGCCAGTCTTTCTGATCAGACTCACACACTCCATATTACATGGTAAAGTGCTCACTATATATATATATATATATATATATGCATGGTTTATATACATAACGCATAGTTTATATATATCCATGCATAACGCATAGTTTAGGATTGGATTACAGCTAACATACAGATAAACCCAGATTTTATAAAGAGAGTCCCATTTGGGAAATATATAAACATGAATTCATCTGGATCTGAGAGCATCTTTGCATGTAATCACAGCCAATGAGGTGTTTACATGAACATTTTCTTAACTGTTTTGGCTTGTGAATAAGAGCTCCATCTCAAAAGTATAAATTACTTAAATGTCTTTTTTAATCTATTTGAACATTATCTGTGGATTGTGCAATTATTTACAGCAATACACTGTGAGTTTTTTAAATCGTAAACATAATTTCTACTCATTTCTGCTAATTGGCATTACAGAATGTTTTGGGGAGGTGGGGAGGGGGTGTGGTGTTGGTTGGGTGACAGAACAGGACTCAGATTCTGTATTGTGATGCCACAGTTGTAGAATTGTAGTTGTAGGGGAGCAGAAAACAGTCAGCACTCGGTCAGCAAAGCAGACACTCAGAAGACATCCAGGGTGGAGAGAAAAACAGAAAGGACTACAACAGAGCCAACCATCTGCAAGATGGCTCAGGAGATATATAACATAACTGGCAAGTACTTCTACTTTGATTTTTAATTGGCCTCTTTTGGGTGTGATGGTCCTCAGATGTTTCACTCCTGAACCCAAAGTAGTTGGTGGGTTTTTTTGTTTTTTTTTTGTGATTGGCCATATCACATGTAGGATGTGTTGATGTGTTTATACTGTAAGGATCTACTTTTTTAATATGTGAGAAAGATTTTTTTTGTATGAATGTTTGGTCCACTACATATGGACCAAAAATATAGCCTTTTGCCTATGTGTGCTAGACAGGAAGTTCATTCTGATTCCCTTACCTCACCTAGCCTGCCTCACTCAGCCTACCTAATCCAGCCTGCCCCACCCGGCCTGCCCCACCCAGCCGTTCTTTGAAAATGGGGAATTATTTTTAATAGTCTTGAGGCAAGTGTGACTTACGTCAAACGGGAGACAAGGTCTACTATTTTAAGCAGTAGTAAGCAGACGTAAGCAGATATAGCTACATCATTTTAGATGTGAATGTGACTTACATCAAACACAAGATACAAGGTGACATTTTAATCAATGCTTCACAACTATGAGATTTGAGCTCTCACATGCTGCACACTAGCGGTTAATACACTACATTGAAAATTCTAGATAGTGTGAAATGTGGTGGAGTAGATACTTACTGTTTCAACATTATTTCTACATACAGTAAGTTCATGCTCAAGAGAACCAACTTTCTTCGTGCGCACATGACGGAAGGCCTCTCCTGGACTCTCAACATCACCTGCCTAGCCAAGAAGGCCCAGCAGTGCCTCCAGTTCCTGTGGAGGCTGAAGAGAGCCAAACTCCCCCTTCCCATCCTCACCACCTTCTATAGAGATGATAAAGGGCATCCAACAATTTTTCATTAAAGGGTAATGCTGGCTAGTGTACGTGCCAACCTGCAATCAAGCCTGATTCTACATCAGCCTTCAGCTTGTTAACTCACACATGTGGTCCACAGGCCACTTAGTCCACAGATGGGGGTACTAAGTTTCATCATAGAGAGTTTAAAATGAAATATGTTGAAACTTTATACATTTTGGCTACTTGCACCAAATGTCTTGTGCATCTTCAGGCTGTATAATTTGTTTAGGCTGATGGTTCATTTCTCCAGGACACTTTCTTAATTAATTTTATTTAGTCAGTCAAACTGGTTTATTTTTGTGTAATATAGAACTCTGTAAAATGAAAATTTTTCTGTGATATATAATAAAGGACAAAAATATTTCAATGGAACAAACAATGCAAGATTACTGCTTATAAAAGATATACAAACAAGTAAAACTTCCTTAACCAATGTGGAATGAGTGATATCACAATAATTATATTTTGTTCATTTCAATAATTCATGTACAAAGATTATCATACAACTAAACCATTTGATGTAATTCATGGAGTTATCTTTTCAGACTATAAAATCTATTACATACGGGTTCTTCAGGAAACAATATTGTTTAGGAATTAATATCCAATTTTCTGCAAGATGTTGATACTCCAAAAATTTGTTCATTTTATTTAAGTATTAAGATCAGAGCCATTGGATTTAAGGTGTTCACATATCAAGGTATCCTGCATCTGGCCCTGCATTTATTTTTTTCATAGGATTTCTTGCTTTTTCTTGCAAACTTTTCTTTAAACCCTTCTAAATTTGTGTCTGCAATGCAAACCTTCTTGAAAACTTAATATTTCAGTGTTTTTTCTATGCTTTGTGATATGTGGAAAGAGTGGCTGTATCTTCCTTGAAGTGTCATTGGAACAATGTCTTTTATACAAAAAACACTGAAACATTAACAGTTAACACCTTAACATTAACACCTTAAAAAGACACCTAACTTCTTGGTGCACAATAACATGCAGATTATTTATTTGTGTTTTAATGGTCTCTGGAATGGTCTGCCAACTTCTGACAATTGCAAGAATGTCTTCTAGTTTCTGGATGTCTGTGTGCATCTGTCTTGTTGTTCAAAAGATATATCAGGATAGTGAGATTTAACCACAGGATAGAACCTTTCTTCATTAATGGTTATGCCAAACAAGTGTGCTGCTAAAATAAGGCAGGGACATATGGCATGATATGAGAATGTACAAGAATAGGTTTTCAAAGATGCATGATATGTTCCTCTCCCACAAAGGCTTTCCACATCTATTTCCACTGTCCCCTCAGAGCAGATAGTTACATGACCTATGAAGAGCTCTTTTATGAGCTTCCAGCTGAAGTTCCAAGTTCAGGGAACTTACCATTGAGGGCTCAAGCACAAAGTGCTGAAACCCTATTGTTTTTGTAGGGATTTTTATTGTTATTACTGCTATTACTCTGCCCTAAAACTGATCGTGCAGATGAAACCGTAAAGCCTAGAGACTTGAAATTTTGAGGGATGATAGTACTCCACCAGTCTTCAAAGGAACAAAGTCTCGCCCTGATCAGCCACACGGTGGCGCTACAGTGATTAAAAACAAAAAAATTTACAAAAATGGCTGTAAATTTTGAACCGTTTGTCACAAGCTTAAGTGTCTTAAGTGTCTTGAATCCTTGGCTCAAGTCGAACAAAAAACAAAAAGTTTGGATCATGCCGAAAACAATGATACCAAATGTCCTTTGGTCAGTGAAAATTTTTCCACCATTGTGAATGTTTTGAAAAACCTACTTTTGCAAACTCCGCCTAGACTGTTCATCAGAACTTCACCAGATTTTTCTCACATCATTTTCAGACAGTGAAGACCAAAAGTTATTCAAAGATTTTTGATAAACCAAACTGTTTGTGTATAATGTGTCAATGAATATGATGGGGAGCACCCCAAAATGAATGTGAGGTTATATCTCTACAGCGCTTTGGCGCATTGACACCATACTTTGTGTATCTACTCACTGACCTGAAAGTACATGAGTAGTTTTGGAACAGTGCCACCTACTGGTCACAAGAAAAAATTGTGATTTATAACAAAAACAAAAATTTGCTTGTAACTTCTGTGCAGATTGTCCCAAAATCATGGAACTGATATACATAATTTTATGCATGCACATAAAGTTCATAAAGTGCTTGAACCCTGATAATTTCTGCTTGCAGCTATATTTATCCTTATCTTTGATTACATCTAGCAATTTCAAATGTTTGCATATTTGACCTCCCCCACCAACAGGGCAACTGCAGAAGCACATTGCTGATTCCATTATAATGTGGTCAGGACAACCTTTTTCCAACAGTGCAGTTGCTTTGTTATGTTTCCTCACATTTCATGGCAACCATGTTTGCCATTCTTCCAGCTGATTGCAGGTGTTTTATCACCTGAAAATAAGTGTCTGTCTTGCAAAGGAGCACATCAGACAAGTCGTCCAAACGTCAATTTCAATGAAAGAACCTAAAAAAACAATAACAATACATCTGGAAGGACATTCTAATAAATAATTTGTGTTCGTGTTGTTGTTGTTTTTTTGGGGGGGGATGTTTTATTGTAAAAAAAATTGAAAAGGTTCTTATTTTCCAGGCATTACACTGCATTATGTTTATATTCAATTTATGGCATTATTTTTTTCTTTTTACCTGTGCTGCTTCTGGGAAACTTACTTACTTTGCCTTAAGCTTTGCAGGGAGAAATTACCTTCCAATCAAATTGTTGGTCTCTGAATCTCAACGTTTATAACACCATCCGTAATCAGCCCATGTATGATTGATTGGTTCCCAGTACCTCTGAAAACCTCTTGATAGTCAGAAAAATCCTCCAAAAACCTTTTAGTCACCCTGTAAAAGTGATGCAATGGAAAGAAACTGTAAAGAAATGTGTAATCAAAACAGTAACAGCCTAAAAGCTTAAATACATTCCTGACCATATCTTTCTTTCTCTGCTGCTTTCCAAAAAAAAAAAAGGCACACATTTTTTTCACTTTCTCTACTCATGTACTTAACTGTGTGATATTCCGTCATTTATACAGCATGATGCCACTTAATGGACTATACTCCATATGCACCAAAATTTGGGCCACTGAAAATCTATAGACAAAAATGCCACTTTCGTTTTTTGTGCAAAAGAGAAAAAAGGTAAACAAACAAAACATAAATACAAGTACTTTAGCACAGGATTTCATTTTCTGGAAACAATCTAGAATGAAACAATCTGGGTAGTTGAAGAGGATGGCCCACAGATACCAGAACCTGACTTTATCAATCATCGAACCATATATGTCTGTGAACCAGTCTGTGAACCATATATGCAATTAAGTTGTATCATGCATGTATCATTAAACTTAATTATAGTTAAACTGATGGGGGAAAAAAGCATGTGTTTTTTTGTTTATTACTTACTTGGAGAACATGGTACCAGCAAAGAAGAACATCAGATTCTGAGAAGACTTGATTCAAAGCATTTATTTCGCTCATGTCTTCACATTCATGTCAACCATGAAGCGTCTTTAAACTAAAAGAAAATTTTGAACAGGTTTACCTTGTTCAATATTGCTATGATGGTACAGGATCAAAATGGTGACAGTGATTTTTCACAGAACAAATAAAACTTCAGTTAAATTACCTCGGTAGCTTATGGAACACAGTTTGGAGCTACTGGAGTACAAGCTTAAGTGTTTCTTAAGTGTCTCACTGCTTGTTATTATGTATGCCACAGGAACTTCATGACCACAAACAATGTGAAAAGTGGAAAGGACTATCACACTGTGAATGGCATCAAAAAACATAATATTCCTCCCATGTTCTTGTAAGTCTTTTCTCACTTTGGGGAACAATTATAAGGTCCTGGTCATAACTCAGAGGCTGATAAAATATTACATTCTTTTTAGAGGACCAGCTGATACTCTGCACTCTTACAGTTGTCTTTATGAAGGTGTTTCCTCCAAAGAACACCAGTACAGATATAATGAATGTCTTCTGGGGTAACAGTAACAGGGGTAAAGTACTCTCAGGAATGATAATTTGTTTGTCCTTGTGTTCTTGACCACTCATTAGCCTGAAGAAGGATGACAACTGTTTTTACTCCTAGAGCGATTCACTTCTTGATCTGATCCACAAGCTCAGGATGAATCTGTTGGAAATGGCCATTTTCTTCAGAAAGATCATGCCCTTTGTGCTGATCAAATATTCTCTCCACAACAATTTTGTGGCCTTTCCACTTGTTTGTTATTTTAAAAGAGATGTATGCTTTATGTCTTAAATAAATATATAACATTACCAGAGCTTCTACAATGGAACATATAATGTCCCCTTTGTTTGTCTCTTAAAGTGGCAGAATTTGTGTTCCTGAATTTTTTGTGTACCTTGTTAAATATTTCTGTGATATATTTTTCTTCTTGGACTTTGGGTTTAAGAATGTGTCTACAGTTTTATGTTTTTCAGTCTTGTTTGGTTTTTCTTTTCTTCATTTTCCACAGTCTGTCTGAAGAACTACTCCATTATGCAGTACAGAATATTTCTGAAATGCACACATATAAAAATTAATTTTTATCTACTGGCACCATAATATCATTAAAATTTGATTATGATGTCTTTGATATGATGCCTAAGGTGTACTTGATGGTCACAAATTGGATATGGTGACAATGTTTTCCAGGTGAAATATAAACTAATTTGTCAAGGATGAGAATATTGAAAAATAATAACTGAAACATATTATTCTGGATAAACATCAGCAGATTATGAGGAACAGTGTCAGTCAGTTGCTCAATGTAGTTATTATGGTCCAGGATTAACATTAGGTACTCAGGACTAAAACAGTTATAAGATTCCATGGCATCAATGGTCCTGGATCAACATTAACAGATCTACCCAGGCATAACAGTTATGATTGTCCATGATCAACAGGGAGATAATGATTCAGGATCAGCATGATATTGACAGTCCTGGATCAACATTAGCAAATCTAACCAGACTAACACGGTTAATCCAGGATCAACTTGGTGACAGTGATTCAGGATCAACATGGCACTGATGGTCTTGGATCAATATTCGAAAAAAATATTGGAATATCATATTTATGATGGTCCTGAATCAACATTAGAGAATTAGAGCATTAGAATTACTGAAATGATCTGGATCTGGAAACAGTACAAACAAGTAAACGCACTCAGGTGCTGCAGCGATCATGCACGGTTTTACTTTTTGTTCTCAGAACAGTACTTTGTCAATCAGGGCACGGGAATTTACTGCAATACAACTGGGGTTCAGTAATGTAGCACACTGATTACCAAAATAAAAATAAAAATGGCATTTTGTGTCAAAAATGCTGCCGCTCAGGTTCTACGTTATGGTATAAAAGATGGCTCTAAGTTCACTTAATAAATAAATTTGGTTGCATGAAGACGTGATGATGCACCAGAGGACTTACCTCTTGACGGATGGGGTCGTATTGGAGGAAATTTTTTAAATGGATCGGGGTGGTCGGGTTTCTTGGAACTCGCTGATGAAATCAGAGGGCAGTGATTGGTTAATAAAAATGTTGTTCAAGGAACAATAAAACAATGTTAATCGTCTTGGCAAAAATCACAAGTGTGCTGTAGGCGCTGAAAACGCTATTAAGACGGTTTCAAAGCGATTGTTTATGATTATGTTTATGAGTATGATTAAATGGTATCAGATATGATTGTTTATGTTAAAATTCATGAGTCAATAATAAGGTGTAAAAAAAGTCAAAAATATGAAAATTCATGTTTAGAAAGTCATTATTCATTATTAAACACAATGGTTTAATACTAAGGACGTGAGTGCTAACAGAGTTGTGTGCTGTAGGCTCTGAAAACGCTATTTAGGCAGTTTCAGAGCGATAGGAACTTAGGAAAGTGGTTTTTATAACAAACTAATATTGCACTTGCATGACGTGCATTTAAATGACATTTTTCACCAATTCATGATTAAAAAAAGGATACTAAATATGCTTGCTTATATTAAAATGCATAATTTCATAATAAAGATTAAAAAAGTAAAAAAAGAAAAAGAAATTCATGTTTAGAAAGTCATTTATCATCACTGGTTTAATATCAAAGATGTGTGTACTAACAGAGTTGTGCGCTTCAGGCGCTGAACACGGTATTTAGGCAGTTTCAAAGAGATAGGAGCTTGGGAAAGTGGTTTTTTTTAACAAAGGCAAGAATGCACGTGCATGATGTGCATATAAATGACGTTTTTTCACATGTATATAATAAAAAAATGATCCTAAATATGATTGTTTATATTAAAATGCATAATTTATTAATAAAGTGAAAAAAGTCAAATATATGAAAATTCATGTTTAAAAAGACAATATTAATCAAATATGCTTTAATATAATGGCTTAATACCAAAGATGTGTGTGCACTGACACACAGTGTCTGACACTGACACAGACACACACACACACACACACACACACACTCTCCTGACCAACCAGAATAAAGTAATTTAAACCACAAGTTTCCTCCCAATTTTCCCTTTAAATACTTCACCTCTCTGGATGCAGAAAATCATTGATTCTTTGAGTGTTCAACTGTGACGCACAGAAAAAGGTTAAATCTACTTTGAAAAAAATTTAGAGTATTAAAAGATTCAATACTGGGTATTGTCAAATGCCAGATTTTTTTTTTTATGCAGAAAAAGGACTCGTTGTGCTTTTCAACTTGAATGTTGATTCACGCATTCACATCCACTGGAGCACTGCTACTGAGACCATAACTTTTGATGTTGTGTGGCCAGAAAAAGTTCCGTAAATGGTGTGAGGACTTTGACTACATTATTAGAATGGATTTCTTTTCACCAGGATTACAGGTGCAAATGGAGAAGCAGTACATCTCAACAATCTACAACTATTAGATATCTGGGTATCTGATAACAAAAAGAACTACGAAGTGAGGTATTAACTAACCAGCTGGCACAATCTACAATGCTACTTTAAACAGATCGACAAAAAAAAAAAAGAAACAGCAGGAATAATAAATAAAAAGAAAAAATGTTTTTTCTGAGGTCATCATTTTACTACTCTTTCAAAATGGAACATAGACCGCATTTTCTCCCAAGCCTACTCTCATATCATATATGAATGAGTCTGCCTACATATTAAGTTAAAAACTGTTTGCATCAGCAAACAGTATGGTTCATGAATTCAGACCCAATTTTTACAAGTCGGTCGCTACCATGGATAAGGATGTGACCTGTTTGGGTTTTGAAGATGGCAAAAACATTGGCGAAACCCTTGGAAAAGGAAATCTGACCTATCAGCCAACGAATTATGAAACTGATGGGTACATAACCAACACTGTGCTAGCCATTATCCTTGCAGCGACAGGAGAACTGTTGGACTACATTTGTAATAACCCGAGTCAACTCCAACACGTGTGTGATTGAACCTGACATGTGCTATCTGCAGATGAATGCCTACAGATCGGTGAAGAGGCTGTTTAAACCGTGGTTGAAATACAAGTTGGCTAGAGGTCTGAAATTGTGCGGTATCAAACACACTCCATCCCTGGAAAAAATTCAAGGTATAGCCGAAGACGTCTTCTGCGACTGGCGAGATGAGCCTCACATCAAAACTGGTCTGAACCAAACTGGTCGTTGGTCAAATGGTGAACTGGACTATTTGATTTGGCACTGATTTGATTTTGGATGCCGGACATAACCCTCCCCAATTTTACCTGAGCTTGGGACTGACATTGAGAGCGCACTGTTGCACACAACCCACGCCTGAATACTGAGTTCAGCTCTGCGCTCCAAAAAAATTGTTGAACCAAAGTCTTTTTAACTAATCATCTTCCTGTTGATATTGACGTTTCTGATCGACTCGAAATATTCACAAACAAGGTGCAAGGTTTTACTCAAAATTGCGATTCTTTGTTCAGTGTAAATACCTTGTATCCTTTGCACACTTATGTACAAAAAATTTTGTCTTTCTTGTTTGGTTAAACTTTAGAATGAAAAACTAATCATGATTTTGGGTGCAGGACATAACCCTCCCCATTTTTATCCGGGCTTGGGACTGGCATTGAGAGTGCACAGTTGCTGGGGTTGGTTCCCTGGCCGGGAATCGAACCAGAGCCACAGTGGTGAGTGCGCTGTGGCCTAACAACTCCAGAGACCCTTGTCGATACTCAATAAAGCCTGTATTGGCTTATTGGCTAATAAATCCTACTCCAAATTTTTTTCAGTGCAGAAGCGCCTAATCCTGCTGATATCCATGCAGGCTTTTACACAATGTATGTATATACATTGTGTAAAAGCCTGCATGGATATCAGCAGGATTAGGCGCTTCTGCACTGAAAAAAATTTGGAGTAGGATTTACTTGAAAAAAGCTTGGAAACAATTTTCACCCAGTAAAGGCTAGTAAATTTACAAAAAATTTTCCAAGTAAAAGCCTATCCATAATTATAAGTTAGGTTTACTTGGGAATTCCCAGTAAATTTTACTGACTCTTTGTTTGTACATTTTACTTAAGTAATGCTTATAAATATATAATGATTTATTGCATTTTTTTTTACATAAGAGTCCTAGTTATCTTTTTTAGTTATCCTGAGTAACCTTTACTTTAAATATTATTTAAAACATTACTTAATATAATTTGTAATGTATTACTATGAAAAAACACTGACATCCATTTTCCTTCAGTACTTTTATTTGAATTAAACTCTTGAAAAAACAGATTAAACAAAGGGAATGATAAAACAAATGGACAAAAATGAATGGACAGGTTCATTAAGAATCTGTTGTCCAAAAACATGACCAAAATGGTTCAGCATCTTTATCCTATATATGGTTTGTCTGATTCTGTGTGGTGTCGGGACACATGTATTCGTAGAGCATTAAATGTTTTAAATATACAAGGGCAATCAGCATAAAGACAAGGGGTCGATGACTGACAGCCAGAATTTCCGTGCTTCAGCCGTAAGTGTTTTAAAAGTTGAAGTCTTTTTTTGACTCAAAGCTGCATTTTCTACACAACCACCTCATGCTGTGGCACCTGCAATAAACAAAAGATGTGCACACACACATACACGCACACACACACACATATATAAACCAATTCAGAAGAAGTAA
This sequence comes from Pangasianodon hypophthalmus, assembly GCF_027358585.1. Classification (NCBI taxonomy): domain Eukaryota; kingdom Metazoa; phylum Chordata; class Actinopteri; order Siluriformes; family Pangasiidae; genus Pangasianodon; species Pangasianodon hypophthalmus. The sequence continues at coordinate 26,091,392 of NC_069720.1, forward strand.
ACAGCGCTGGTCCAGAAGAACTTCCAGTTTCAGTTTTTTTTTAACATTTGTAACTGAATTAAAATTGTACACAAATACCTTGAAGATTTAATTATGTAGTATTTAAAAAATAAAAAAATATGAAACCAGAAGTGCTGCTGGTCCAGTGTTTACATCTTGCGAAGTTATATATATACAGTTGAGGTCAAAAGTTTACATCCTCCTCTCAGAATCTCCAAAATGTTAATTATTTTACCAAAATAAGAGGGATCATACAAAATGCATGTTATTGTTTATTTAGTGCTGACCTGACTAAGCTATTTCACATAAAAGATGTTTACATATAGTCCACAAAAGGGAAAATAATAGGTGAATTTATAAAAATGACCCCGTTCAAAAGTTTACATCCCCTTGATTCTTAATACTGTGTTGTTACCTGAATGATCCACAGCTGTGTTTTTTTGTTTACTGATAGTTGTTCATGAGTCCCTTGTTTGTCCTGAACAGTTAAACTGCCTGCTGTTCTTCCGAAAAATCCTTCAGGTACCACAAATTCTTTGGTTTTCCAGCATTTGTGTGTATTTTGCCTAAATATCATATTTTTTTAATTTGGTACTGCCCTTCAGAGGCTACTGAAGATACTCTCTCAGAAGACAAAATAAGTTAAATGTACCCCGATCTTCAAAATCAAAAAGTATTTTGTATGATCCCTCTTATTTTGGTAAAATAATTAACATTTTGCAGATTCTGAGAGGGGGATGTAAACTTTTGACCTCAACTGTGTGTGTGTGTATATATATATATATATATAAATCAAATCAATAAGATCTCTAGATTTCTACACAGATTTCTAGATAAACATACATACATTATACAACCACACACACACACACACACATGCACATGCATGTGTATATATATGTGTGTGTGGTTGTATAATGTATGTATGTTTATCTAGAAATCTGTGTCATACTGCAGGGTTAATCAGTGTTGTATATGCTGTAAGAAGTATTGCCAACTTACCTTGCATGAGCTTGAATGGTGAGTGCAATCTGTGGAACACATGTTAGAAATGTTCATGTCAGAAATAGATTTTTTTCCAAATTTGAATAAATATACTGATCTTATTGATTTGAAATTTGACCAGTTAATTTATTATGGAACAACTACATTAAATATTTGCAAGTATAGATCATCTGGTAGAGTAAGGCTGCCTGAACACACAGTACTAATGTATCACTATTGTATAGGTCCAATAGGGAGTATAATCTCTGTTTAACTTGATTAATATGCATCAAATGCTTATCGATTTTATGAGTAAGACAAAGCAGTGTAGTTGATGTGGATTAATGGGGGATTAGCGGCTTTCTCAGTCACGTTTAAAGTTAATGTCCCACCCATCTCGGGGCTCGGCCTCGGCCTCGGGTATCATTCCGGGTTCGTAAATATGACTTCCGATGTCCAATTTCTAATAATTCAGATAGCACGTGAGGGCACAAATATTTATTCTCACAGATGAATAAACACACAGCCTTGAATTATATTGCCATTTGCGCCGCTCGCATCCGGCAAAGTTCATTTTAAAGTTCACTGTACATTAAACTTCTCCGTAGATTACATGTAAAATGCAAGACAATTGTTTTCGACACAGATGCCGCTTGCTAATAACGGATGTTTGTGCAAATCGGTTCTTTAGCAAACTCAACTCTGTCAACTATATTAACAGTTAACGCGTTAACTCTTTAACCACCAGGACCGCAGACAGCTTTAACAGCTCTATACTTTTCTGCAAACGTAACTAAATTGACCAATAAACAAATATTTCATAACTTACATAAAACATAAAAATAAAAATCACATCAGTCTTCGAGAAAATTCTCCATTGCCTTCCTCTGGGCGCCAACTTCAGAACCAAGAGAGCATGCGCATAGATTACCTGGCCTCGTGGAGTAAGATTTACTTGCGTTTGTCATTTTTTGCATTAGTTCATTAGATGACAAAACACTAAGTAAATATTACTTCGGCAGTTCCATTTGAATTTACTTATGTATTTAAGCACAGTAAATGAAAACGAAACCTCAAGTAGCTTATTGAATTATACGTGACATTTTTAAGTAAAAAGACAAAATAGGATTTGTTTGTAAAATATGCTTAAATTATGCTAGCTTTATTTACAAATTCAAAAAATCACTTTTTCAAAGCTGTGAAACTGCCTAAATAGCGATTTATGTCTTCAATATTAATCCATTTTGTTGAATCATACTTGATGAATAATGACTTTTCAAACGTTTTCGTAATTTTGACTTTTTCATACTTTATTGATAGATTATGCTTTTTAACTAAAACAATAATATTGCTTATTGCACATTTGGGTTTGTCTGAAAAACCACTTTCCCAAGGTCCTATCGCTATGAAACTGCCTAAATAGCGTTTTCAGCGCCTATAGAGCACAACTCTGTTAGGACTTTCGTCTTCAGTATTAATCCAGTTTTTTGAATCATCTTTGATGAAAAATGACTTTTCAAACATTGATTAAAGTAATTTTGACATTGTTTATATATTCTCAATGAAATATGCATTTGAATATAAACAATCGAATTGAGTATCACTTTTAATATATACATGTGAAAAATGTAGTTTCTATTTTGTTGAATAATATTTGATTAATAATAACTGTATTATTTCTAACAGAGTTGTGCTCTTTAGTCGCTGAAAACGCTATTTAGGCAGTTTCAGAGCGATAGGAGCTTGGGAAAGTGGTTTTTGATACAAACTGGTATATTCAAAGCGATAGGAGCTTGGGAAAGTGGTTTTTCAGAAAAACTTATATATTCAAAGGCATAGGAGCTTGGGAAAGTGGTTTTTCAGATAAACTGACATGTTCATGTGCATGATGTGCTGGCAAATTACATTTTTCACATGAAACAAAAAGTGCTACTCAATTCGATTGTTTCCATTAAAATGCACATTTCATATAAACAATGGTAAAATTACTTTAATCAATGTTTGAAAAGTCATTTTTCATCAAAAATGATTGAAAAAACTGGATTAATACTGAAGACATGAATGCTAACAGAGCTGTGCTCTTTAGGCGCTGAAAACGCTATTTAGGCAGTTTCAGAGCGATAGGAGCTTGGGAAAGTGGTTTTTCAGACAAACTAAAGTATTCAATGCTTTGGAGCTTGGGAAAGTGGTTTTTCAGATAAACTGATATATTCTTGTGCATGATGTGCTGGCAAATTACATTTTTCACATGAATTAAAAAGTGATTCTCAATTCAATTGTTTCTATTCAAATCCATATTATATATTAACATGTCAAAATTACTTAAAACAATGTTTGAAAAGTCATTTATAATCAAAGATGATTGAAAAAACTGGATTAATACTGAAGAAGTGAGTGCTAAAAGAGCTGTGCTCTTTAGGCGCTGAAAACGCTATTTAGGCAGTTTCAGAGCGATAGGAGCTTGGGAAAGTGGTTTTTCAGAAAAACTTATATACTCATGTGCTTCATGTGCTGGCAAATTACATTTTTCACATGTATATATTAAAAGTGATATTCAATTCGATTGTTTCTATTAAAATGCATATTTCATATAAACAATGTCAAAATTACTTAAATCAATGTTTGAAAAGTCAATTTTCATCAAAGATGATTGAAAAAACTGGATTAATACTGAAGACATGAGTGCTAACAGAGTTGTGCTCTTTAGGCGCTGAAAACGCTATTTAGGCAGTTTCAGAGCGATAGGAGCTTGGGAAAGTGGTTTTTCAGACAAACTAAAGTATTCAATGCTTTGGAGCTTGGGAAAGTGGTTTATCAGATAAACTGATATATTCTTGTGCATGATGTGCTGGCAAATTACATTTTTCACATGAATTAAAAAGTGATTCTCAATTCAATTGTTTGTATTCAAATCCAGATTATATATAAACAATGTCAAAATTTAAATCAATGTTTGAAAAGTCATTTTTAGGAGCTTGGGAAAGTGGTTTTTCAGAAAAACTTATATACTCATGTGCTTCATGTGCTGGCAAATTACATTTTTTGCATGTATATATTAAAAGTGATATTCAATTCGATTGTTTCCATTAAAATGCACATTTCATGTAAACAATGGTAAAATTACTTTAATCAATGTTTGAAAAGACATTTTTCATCAAAAATGATACAAAAAACTGGATTAATACTAAAGACATGAGTGCTAACAGAGTTGTGCTCTTTAGGCGCTGAAAACGCTATTTAGGCAGTTTCAGAGCGATAGGAGCTTGGGAAAGTGGTTTTTCAGAAAAACTTATATACTCATGTGCTTCATGTGCTGGCAAATTACATTTTTCACATGAATTAAAAAGTGATTCTCAATTCAATTGTTTGTATTCAAATCCATATTATATATTAACAATGTGAAAATTACTTAAAGCAATGTTTGAAAAGTTATTTATCATCAAAGATGATTGAAAAAACTGGATTAATACTGAAGACATGAGTGCTAACAGAGTTGTGCTCTTTAGGCGCTGAAAACGCTATTTAGGCAGTTTCAGAGCGATAGGAGCTTGGGAAAGTGGTTTTTCAGACAAACTGATATATTCAAAGGCATAGGAGCTTGGGAAAGTGGTTTTTCAGATAAACTGACATGTTTTTGTGCATGATGTGCTGGCAAATTACATTTTTCACATGCATATATTAAAAGTGATATTCAATTCGATTGTTTATATAGAAATGTATATTTCATTGGGAAAAAGTAAACAAAGTTAAAATTACTTAAAACAATGTTTGAAAAGTCATTTTTCATAAAAAATGATACAAAAAACTGGATTAATACTAAAGACGTGAGTACTAAATGAGCTGTGCTCTTTATGCGTTGAAAACGCTATTTAAGCAGTTTCAGAGCGATAGGAGCTTGGGAAAGTGGTTTTTCAGATAAACTGATATATTCTTGAGCATGATGTGCTGGCAAATTACATTTTTCACATGAATTAAAAAGTGATTCTCAAATCAATTGTTTCTATTCAAATCCAGATTATATATTAACAATGTTAAAATTACTTAAAGCAATGTTTGAAAAGTTATTTATCATCAAAGATGATTGAAAAAACTGGATTAATACTGAAGAAGTGAGTGCTAAAAGAGCTGTGCTCTTTAGGCGCTGAAAACGCTATTTAGGCAGTTTCAGAGCGATAGGAGCTTGGGAAAGTGGTTTTTCAGACAAACTGATATATTCAAAGGCATAGGAGCTTGGGAAAGTGATTTTTCAGATAAACTGATATATTCTTGTGCATGATGTGCTGGCAAATTACATTTTTCACATGAATTAAAAAGTGATTCTCAATTCAATTGTTTCTATTCAAATCCATATTATATATAAACAATTAAAATTCCATTAAAATGCACATTTCATATAAACAATTTTAAAATTACTTTAATCAATGTTTGAAAAGTCATTTATCATCAAAGATGATTGAAAAAACTGGATTAGTACTAAAGACGTGAGTACTAACAGAGTTGTGCTCTTTATGCGTTGAAAACGCTATTTAGGCAGTTTCAGAGCGATAGGAGCTTGGGAAAGTGGTTTTTCAGACAAACTAAAGTATTCAATGCTTTGGAGCTTGGGAAAGTGGTTTTTTCAGACAAACTGATATATTCAAAGGCATAGGAGATTGGGAAGTGGTTTTTAAGATAAACTGACATGTTCATGTGCATAATGTGCTGGCAAATTACATTTTCACATGAATTAAAAAGTGGTTCTCAATTCAATTGTTTGTATTCAAATCCATATTATATATAAACAATGTCAAAATTACTTTAGTCAATGTTTGAAAAGTCATTTATCATCAAAGATGATGCAAAAAACTGGATTAATACTAAAGACGTGAGTACTAACAGAACTGTGCTCTTTATGCGCTGAAAACGCTATTTAGGCAGTTTCAGAGCGATAGGAGCTTGGGAAAGTGGTTTTTCAGACAAACTAAAGTATTCAATGCTTTGGAGCTTGGGAAAGTGGTTTTTCAGATAACCTGATATATTCTTGTGCATGATGTGCTGGCAAATTACATTTTTCACATGAATTAAAAAGTGATTCTCAATACAATTGTTTGTATTCAAATCCATATTATATATAAACAATGTCAAAATTACTTTAATCAATGTTTCCAAAGTCAATCTTCATCAACGAAGATTGAAAAAACTGGATTAATACTGAAGAAGTGAGTGCTAACAGAGCTGTGCTCTTTATGCGCTGAAACGCTATTTAGGCAGTTTCAGAGCGGTAGGAGCTTGGGAAAGTGGTTTTTCAGTCAAACTGATATATTCAAAGGCATAGGAGATTGGGAAAGTGGTTTTTCAGACAAAATGACATGTTCATGTGCATGATGCACTGGCAAATTACCTTTTTCACATGAAACAAAAAGTGCTACTCAATTCGATTGTTTCATTTAAAATGCACATTTCATATAAACAATGGTAAAATTACTTTAATCAATGTTTGAAAAGTCAATTTTCATCAAAGATTATTGAAATAACTGCATTAATACTGAAGACATGAGTGCTAACAGAGTTGTACTCTTTAGGTGCTGAAAACGCTATTTAGGCAGTTTCAGAGCGATAGGAGCTTGGGAAAGTGGTTTTTCAGAAAAACTTATATACTCATGTGCTTCATGTGCTGGCAAATTACATTTTTCACATGTATATATTAAAAGTGATATTCAATTCGATTGTTTCTATTAAAATGCATATTTCATATAAACAATGTCAAAATTACTTAAATCAATGTTTGCAAAGTCAATTTTCATCAAAGATGATTGAAAAAACTGGATTTATTCTGAAGACATGAGTGATAAAAGAACTGTGCTCTTTAGGCGCTGAAAACGCTATTTAGGCAGTTTCAGAGCGATAGGAGCTTGGGAAAGTGGTTTTTCAGACAAACTAAAGTATTCAATGCCTTGGACTTTGGGAAAGTGGTTTTTCAGATAACCTGATATATTCTTCTGCTTGATGTGCTGGCAAATTACATTTTTCACATGAATTAAAAAGTGATTCTCAATTCAATTGTTTGTGTTCAAATCCATATTATATATAAACAATGTCAAAATTACTTAAATCAATGTTTCCAAAGTCAATTTCATCAACGATGATACAAAAAACCAAGATTAATACTGAAGAAGTGAGTGCTAACAGAGCTGTGCTCTTTATGCGCTGAAAACGCTATTTAGGCAGTTTTCAGAGCGGTAGGAGCTTGGGAAAGTGGTTTTTCAGTCAAACTGATATATTCAAAGGCATAGGAGCTTGGTAAAGTGGTTTTTCAGACAAAATGACATGTTCATGTGCATGATGCACTGGCAAATTACATTTTTCACATGAAACAAAAAGTGCTAGTCAATTCGATTGTTTCCATTAAAATGCACATTTCATATAAACAATGTAAAATTACTTTAATCAATGTTTGAAAAGTCAATTTTCATCAAAGATGATTGAAATAACTGCATTAATACTGAAGACATGAGTTGCTAACAGAGTTGTGCTCTTTAGGCGCTGAAAACGCTATTTAGGCAGTTTCAGAGCGATAGGAGCTTGGGAAAGTGGTTTTTCAGACAAACTAAAGTATTCAATGCTTTGGAGCTTGGGAAAGTGGTTTCTCAGATAAACTGATATATTCTTGTGCATGATGTGCTGGCAAATTACATTTTTCACATGAATTAAAAAGTGATTCTCAATTCAATTGTTTGTATTCAAATCCAGATTATATATAAACAATGTCAAAATTTAAATCAATGTTTGAAAAGTCATTTTTAGGAGCTTGGGAAAGTGGTTTTTCAGAAAAACTTATATACTCATGTGCTTCATGTGCTGGCAAATTACATTTTTTTGCATGTATATATTAAAAGTGATATTCAATTCGATTGTTTCCATTAAAATGCACATTTCATGTAAACAATGGTAAAATTACTTTAATCAATGTTTGAAAAGACATTTTTCATCAAAAATGATACAAAAAACTGGATTAATACTAAAGACATGAGTGCTAACAGAGTTGTGCTCTTTAGGCGCTGAAAACGCTATTTAGGCAGTTTCAGAGCGATAGGAGCTTGGGAAAGTGGTTTTTCAGAAAACTTATATACTCATGTGCTTCATGTGCTGGCAAATTACATTTTTCACATGAATTAAAAGTGATTCTCAATTCAATTGTTTGTATTCAAATCCATATTATATATTAACAATGTGAAAATTACTTAAAGCAATGTTTGAAAAGTTATTTATCATCAAAGATGATTGAAAAAACTGGATTAATACTGAAGAAGTGAGTGCTAAAAGAGCTGTGCTCTTTAGGCGCTGAAACGCTATTTAGGCAGTTTCAGAGCGATAGGAGCTTGGGAAAGTGGTTTTTCAGACAAAACTGATATATTCAAAGGCATAGGAGCTTGGGAAAGTGGTTTTTCAGATAAACTGACATGTTTTTGTGCATGATGTGCTGGCAAATTACATTTTTCACATGCATATATTAAAAGTGATATTCAATTCGATTGTTTATATAGAAATGTATATTTCATTGGGAAAAAGTAAACAAAGTTAAAATTACTTAAAACAATGTTTGAAAAGTCATTTTTCATAAAAAATGATACAAAAAACTGGATTAATACTAAAGACGTGAGTACTAACAGAGCTGTGCTCTTTATGCGTTGAAAACGCTATTTAAGCAGTTTCAGAGCGATAGGAGCTTGGGAAAGTGGTTTTTTCAGATAAACTGATATATTCTTGAGCATGATGTGCTGGCAAATTACATTTTTCACATGAATTAAAAAGTGATTCTCAAATCAATTGTTTCTATTCAAATCCAGATTATATATTAACAATGTTAAAATTACTTAAAGCAATGTTTGAAAAGTTATTTATCATCAAAGATGATTGAAAAAACTGGATTAATACTGAAGAAGTGAGTGCTAAAAGAGCTGTGCTCTTTAGGCGCTGAAAACGCTATTTAGGCAGTTTCAGAGCGATAGGAGCTGGGAAAGTGGTTTTTCAGACAAACTGATATATTCAAAGGCATAGGAGCTTGGGAAAGTGATTTTTCAGATAAAACTGATATATTCTTGTGCATGATGTGCTGGCAAATTACATTTTTCACATGAATTAAAAAGTGATTCTCAATTCAATTGTTTCTATTCAAATCCATATTATATATAAAAAATTAAAATTCCATTAAAATGCACATTTCATATAACAATTTTAAAATTACTTTAATCAATGTTTGAAAAGTCTTTTATCATCAAAGATGATTGAAAAAACTGGATTAATACTGAAGAAGTGAGTGCTAAAAGGAGCTGTGCTCTTTAGGCGCTGAAAACGCTATTTAGGCAGTTTCAGAGCGTAGGAGCTTGGGAAAGTGGTTTTTCAGACAAACTGATATATTCAAAGGACATAGGAGCTTGGGAAAGTGATTTTTCAGATAAACTGATATATTCTTGTGCATGATGTGCTGGCAAATTACATTTTTTCACATGAATTAAAAAGTGATTCTCAATTCAATTGTTTCTATTCAAATCCATATTATATATAAACAATTAAAATTCCATTAAAATGCACATTTCATATAAACAATTTTAAATTACTTTAATCAATGTTTGAAAAGTCATTTATCATCAAAGATGATTGAAAAAACTGGATTAATACTAAAGACGTGAGTACTAACAGAACTGTGCTCTTTATGCGCTGAAAACGCTATTTAGGCAGTTTCAGAGCGATAGAAGCTTGGGAAAGTGGTTTTTCAGACAAACTAAAGTATTCAATGCTTTGGAGCTTGGGAAAGTGGTTTTTCAGATAACCTGATATATTCTTGTGCATGATGGCTGGCAAATTACATTTTTCACATGAATTAAAAAGTGATTCTCAATACAATTGTTTGTATTCAAATCCATATTATATATAAACAATGTCAAAATTACTTAAATCAATGTTTCCAAAGTCAATCTCATCAACGGTGATTGAAAAAAACTGGATTAATACTGAAGAAGTGAGTGCTAACAGAGCTGTGCTCTTTATGCGCTGAAAACGCTATTTAGGCAGTTTCAGAGCGGTAGGAGCTTGGGAAAGTGGTTTTTCAGTCAAACTGATATATTCAAAGGCATAGGAGATTGGGAAAGTGGTTTTTCAGACAAAATGACATGTTCATGTGCATGATGCACTGGCAAATTACCTTTTTCACATGAAACAAAAAGTGCTAGTCAATTCGATTGTTTCATTTAAAATGCACATTTCATATAAACAATGGTAAAATTACTTTAATCAATGTTTGAAAAGTCAATTTTCATCAAAGATGATTGAAATAACTGCATTAATACTGAAGACATGAGTGCTAACAGAGTTGTACTCTTTAGGCGCTGAAAACGCTATTAGGCAGTTTCAGAGCGATAGGAGCTTGGGAAAGTGGTTTTTCAGAAAAACTTATATACTCATGTGCTTTATGTGCTGGCAAATTACATTTTTCACATGTATATATTAAAAGTGATATTCAATTCGATTGTTTCTATTAAATGCATATTTCATATAAACAATGTCAAAATTACTTAAATCAATGTTTGCAAAGTCAATTTTCATCAAAGATGATTGAAAAAACTGGATTTATTCTGAAGACATGAGTGATAACAGAACTGTGCTCTTAGGCGCTGAAAACGCTATTTAGGCAGTTTCAGAACGATAGGAGCTTGGGAAAGTGGTTTTTCAGACAAACTAAAGTATTCAATGCTTTGGACTTTGGGAAAGTGGTTTTTCAGATAACCTGATATATTCTTCTGCTTGATGTGCTGGCAAATTATATTTTTCACATGAATTAAAAAGTGATTCTCAATTCAGTTGTTTGTATTCAAATCCATATTATATATAAACAATGTCAAAATTACTTTAATCAATGTTTGAAAAGTCATTTATCATCAAAGATGATTGAAAAAACTGGATTAATACTAAAGAAGTGAGTGCTAAACGAGCTGTGCTCTTTAGGCGCTGAAAACGCTATTTAGGCAGTGTCAGAGCGATAGGAGCTTGGAAAGTGGTTTTTCAGACAAACTAAAGTATTCAATGCTTTGGAGCTTGGGAAAGTGGTTTTTCAGATAAACTGATATATTCTTGTGCATGATGTGCTGGCAAATTACATTTTTCACATGAATTAAAAAGTGATTCTCAATTCAATTGTTTGTATTCAAATCCATATTATATATAAACAATGTCAAAATTACTTTAATCAATGTTTATCTGAAAAGTCATTTTTCATCAAAGATGATACAAAAACCTGGATTAATACTAAAGACGTGAGTACTAACAGAGTTGTGCTCTTTAGGCTCTGAAAACGCTATTTAGGCAGTTTCAGAGCGGTAGGAGCTTGGGAAAGTGGTTTTTCAGATAAACTGATATATTCTTGTGCATGATGAACTGGCAAATTACATTTTTCACATGAATTAAAAAGTGATTCTCAATTCAATTGTTTGTATTCAAATCCATATTGTATATAAACAATGTCAAAATTACTTTAATCCATGTTTGAAAAGTCATTTTTCATCAAAGATGATACAAAAACCTGGATTAATACTAAAGACGTGAGTACTAAAAGAGCTGTGCTCTTTAGGCGCTGATAGGATCTT
>NC_069720.1:26103194-26122735 GCF_027358585.1 Pangasianodon hypophthalmus
CTGAAAACGCTATTTAGGCAGTTTTCAGAGCGATAGGAGCTTGTGAAAGTGGTTTTTTCAGTGAAACTTACATACTCATGTGCTTCATGTGCTGGCAAATTACATTTTTTATATGTATATATTAAAAGTGATATTCAATTCGATTCTTTGTATTCAAATCCATATTATATATAAACAATGTCAAAATTACTTAAAACAATGTTTGAAAAGTCATTTATAATCAAAGATGATTGAAAACAACTCGATAAATACTAAAGAAGTTAGTGCTAACAGAGCTGTGCTCTTTAGGCGCTGAAAACGCTATTTAGGCAGTTTCAGCGCTATAGGAGCTTCGGAAAGTGGTTTTTTCAGACAAACTAAAGTATTCAATGCTTTGGAGCTTGGGAAAGTGGTTTTTCAGATAAACTGATATATTCTTGTGCATTATGTGCTGGCAAATTACATTTTTCACATGAATTAAAAAGTGATTTTTCAATTCAATTGTTTGTATTCAAATCCATATTATATATAAAAAACAATGTCAATATTACTTTAATCAATGTTTGAAAAGTCATTTATCATCAAAAATGATACAAAAAACTGGATTAATACTAAAGACGTGAGTACTAACAGAACTGTGCTCTTTAGGCGCTGAAAACGCTATTTAGGCAGTTTCAGAGCGATAGGAGCTTGGGAAAGTGGTTTTTTCAGACAAACTGATATATTCAGAGGCATAGGAGCTTGGGAAAGTGGTTTGTCAGATAATCTGACATGTTCATGTGCTTGATGTACTGGCAAATTACTTTTTTAACATGAAACAAAAAGTGCTACGCAATTCGATTGTTTCCATTAAAATGCACATTTCATATAAACAATGGGAAAATTATTTTAATCAATGTTTTGAAAAGTCATTTTTCATCAAAAATGATTGAAAAAACTGGATTAATACTGAAGAAGTGAGTGCTAACAGAGCTGTGCTCTTTAGGCGCTGAAAACGCTATTTAGGCAGTTTTCAGAGCGATAGGAGCTTGTGAAAGTGGTTTTTCAGTGAAACTTACATACTCATGTGCTTCATGTGCTGGCAAATTACATTTTTTATATGTATATATTAAAAGTGATATTCAATTCGATTCTTTGTATTCAAATCCATATTATATATAAACAATGTCAAAATTACTTAAAACAATGTTTGAAAAGTCATTTATAATCAAAGATGATTGAAAAAACTCGATAAATACTAAAGAAGTTAGTGCTAACAGAGCTGTGCTCTTTAGGCGCTGAAAACGCTATTTAGGCAGTTTCAGCGCTATAGGAGCTTCGGAAAGTGGTTTTTCAGACAAACTAAAGTATTCAATGCTTTGGAGCTTGGGAAAGTGGTTTTTCAGATAAACTGATATATTCTTGTGCATTATGTGCTGGCAAATTACATTTTTCACATGAATTAAAAAGTGATTTTCAATTCAATTGTTTGTATTCAAATCCATATTATATATAAAAACAATGTCAATATTACTTTAATCAATGTTTGAAAAGTCATTTATCATCAAAAATGATTGAAAAAACTGGATTAATACTGAAGAAGTGAGTGCTAACAGAGCTGTGCTCTTTAGGCGCTGAAAACGCTATTTAGGCAGTTTCAGAGCGATAGGAGCTTGTGAAAGTGGTTTTTCAGTGAAACTTACATACTCATGTGCTTCATGTGCTGGCAAATTACATTTTTTATATGTATATATTAAAAGTGATATTCAATTCGATTCTTTGTATTCAAATCCATATTATATATAAACAATGTCAAAATTACTTAAAACAATGTTTGAAAAGTCATTTATAATCAAAGATGATTGAAACAACTCGATAAATACTAAAGAAGTTAGTGCTAACAGAGCTGTGCTCTTTAGGCGCTGAAAACGCTATTTAGGCAGTTTCAGCGCTATAGGAGCTTCGGAAAGTGGTTTTTCAGACAAACTAAAGTATTCAATGCTTTGGAGCTTGGGAAAGTGGTTTTTCAGATAAACTGATATATTCTTGTGCATTATGTGCTGGCAAATTACATTTTTCACATGAATTAAAAAGTGATTTTCAATTCAATTGTTTGTATTCAAATCCATATTATATATAAAAAACAATGTCAATATTACTTTAATCAATGTTTGAAAAGTCATTTATCATCAAAAATGATACAAAAAACTGGATTAATACTAAAGACGTGAGTACTAACAGAACTGTGCTCTTTAGGCGCTGAAAACGCTATTTAGGCAGTTTCAGAGCGATAGGAGCTTGGGAAAGTGGTTTTTCATAAAAACTAAAGTATGCAATGCTTTGGAGCTTGGGAAAGTGGTTTTTTCAGATAAACTGACATGTTCATGTGCATGATGTGCTGGCAAATTACATTTTTCACTTGAAACAAAAAAGTGCTACTCAATTCGATTGTTTCCATTAAAATGCACATTTCATATAAACAATGGTTAAATTACTTTAATCAATGTTTGAAAAAGTCATTTTTTCATCAAAAATGATACAAAAAACTGGATTAATACTAAAGACTTGAGTACTAACAGAACTGTGCTCTTTAGGCGCTGAAAACGCTATTTAGGCAGTTTCAGAGCGATAGGAGCTTGGGAAAGTGGTTTTTCAGACAAACTAAAGTATACAATGCTTTGGAGCTTGCGAAAGTGGTTTTTCAGATAAACTGATATATGATGTGCTGGCAAATTACATTTTTCACATGAATTAAAAAGTGATTCTCAATTCAATTGTTTGTATTCAAATCCATATTATATATAAACATTGTCAAAATTACTTTAATCAATGTTTGAAAAGTCATTTTTCATCAAAAATGATACAAAAAAACTGGATTAAAACTAAAGACGTGAGTGCTAACAGAGTTGTGCTCTTAAGGCGCTGAAAACGTTATTTAGGCAGTTTCAGAGCGATAGGAGCTTGGGAAAGTGGTTTTTCAGAAAAAACTGATATATTCAAAGCGATAGAAGGTTGGGAAAGTTTTTTTCAGACAAACTGATTTATTCATGTGCATGATGTTCTGGCAAATCACATTTTTTACATGCATATATTAAAAGTGATACTCAATTCGATTGTTTGAACAGAAATGTACATTTTATAGGTAAAATATAAACAAAGTTAAAATTACCTAAATCAATGTTTGAAAAGTCATTTTTCATCAAAGATGATTGAAATAACTGGATTAATACTAAAGACGTGAGTGCTAACAGAGTTGTGCTCTTTATGCGCTGAAAACGCTATTTAGGCAGTTTTCATAGCGATAGGAGCTTGGGTAAGTGGATTTTCTCAAATACGCTGATGTTAACGTGCATGAGGTGTTGACAAATCACATTTTTCACATGTATATATTAAAAATGATACTTAAAATGATTGTTTATATTAAAATCCATACTTCATTAACAAAAATATAAATCTACATTATAAAAAATAATCTTCCAACAGTTATTATTCATCAAATATGATTCAACAAAAAGGAATTATTACTTAAGACGTGGGGTGCTAAACCGACTTTTGGGCCTTATGCCCTGAAAACGCTGTTTACACAGTTTCACAGCGATAGGCGCTTTGGGAAAAGGTTTTTCTAACAAACGCAAATATACACGTAGGTCATGTGCATCGAATTAACATTTTTCACATGTACATAATAAAAATAATACAAAACATTATTATTGTCTATATTAAAATGCATGATTTAACTATAAACTGTTAAAAAAAATAGTCGAAAATAAAAAAATTCATGTTTAAAAAGTTATTATTCATCAAATATGCGTCAACATGCTGGTTTAATACCTAAGATGAGTGTCCTAATTGTTGTGTGCTTTAGCCCCATAAAACGCTATTTAGCCAGTTTCACAGCGAGGGGTAAAAAAAACCAAACATGCAACAGAAACATAATTACAATTGCTTAGAAAGGAAAATGTCGACGTCAGTAAAATCTGATTTTATATTTGATTGAATATTTAATGCATAAAAAATGTAAACCTTACACACATCATAAGTTTTCTGAGCTGAAATGCTTAGTCTATACGTGTGTCTGATCATTACCGCTCTGATATTCCAAAATGACAGTGGTTATATACACCGATCAGCTGTATCATTATGACCACTGACAGGTGAAGTGAATAATATTGATTATCTCGTTACAATAGTACCTGGCAAGGGTTTAAGATATATTAGGCAGCAAGTGACCAGTCGGTTTCTCGAAGTTGATGTGTTGGAAACAGGAAAAATGGGAAAGCGTAAGGATTAGAGAGACTTTCACCATGCCCAAAATTGTGATGACTGGGTCAGAGCATCTTTTAAACGGCAGGCCTTGCGAGGTGTTCCCAGTATGCAGTGGCTAGTACCTGCCAAAAGGTTCACATAACTGGTGAAGTAGCGACAAGGTCATGGGTACCCAAGGCTCACTGATGCGCATGGGGAGTGAAGGCTAGTCCATCTGGTCTGACCCCACAGAAGAGCTATTGTAGCACAAATTGCTGAAAAGTTAAAGCTGGCTATGATAGAAAGGTGTCAGAACACACAGTGCATCGCAGCTTGTTGCAGATGGGGGCTGTGTAGCCTCAGTCCCTGTCAGAGTGCCCATGCTGACCTCAGTTTCACTGCCAAAAGTGCCTATAATGGATAGGTGAGCATCAGAACTGGACCACGGAGCAATGGAAGGTGGCTTGGTCCGATAAATCACATTTTCTTTTACGTCATGTGGAAGGCCGGGTGCGTGTGCATCGTTTACCTGGGGAAGAGCTGGCACCAGCATGCACTATGGGAAGAACGCGAGCTGGTGGAGGCAGTGTGATATTCTGGGCAATGTTTTTCTGGGAAACTTTGGGGTCGTGGCAGTCATGTGGATGCTATTTTGACACATACCACCGACCTAAACATTGTTGCAGACCATCACAACAGCATTCCCTAATGGAAGTGACCTCTTTCGGCAGGATAATGCGCCCTGCCACACTGTAAAAAACTGTTCAGAAATGGTTCGAGGAACATGACAAAGAGTTCAAGGTGTTGACTTGGCCTCCAAATTCTCCAGATCTCAATCCAATCTAACATCTGTGGGGTGTGCTGGCCATCAATTCCGATCAATGGAGGCCCCACCTGGCAACTTACAAGACTTAAAGGATCTGCTGTTAATGTATTTGTGCCAAAGTACACCTTCAGCGATCTAGTGAAGTCCATGCCTTGACGGGTCAGGGCTGTTTTGGCAGCAAAAGGTGGACCAACACAATATTAGGTAGTTGGTCATAATGTTATGGCTGATATACATATATATATATATATATATATATATATATATATATATATATATATATATATATATATATATATAAAAATCAATCGTGTGTGTGTGATTGCAAATACATATATGAGAACACACACATACACACACACACACACACACTCACACACACACACACACACACACCCCACAATTCCCTCCCCGAAACACACACACCCACTCACGGAGAGAGAGAGAGAGAGAGAGAGAGAGAAAGCGAGAGAATATACCCACTACCAATCAGAATAAACTAATTTCTATCAAATGTTTCCTCCCAATTTTCCCTTCAAATACTTTACCATTAGGGATGTAGAATAACATTGATTCTTTGAGTGTTCAACTATGGCCACTTGTAAAGACAAACCGAAAAAGGTCAAGATTTGAAAAGGCATGAAAAGGTTCAATATTGGGTATTGTAAAATGATTGTACAGCCAGAAGTTTGGTTTTTTTTTGAATGCAGAAAAAGGAGTCTGTGTTTTCAAGTTGACTGTACTGGGTCACGTCCACTGGAGCAGTGCTACTGAAACCGTAACTTTTGATGTGTGTGGCCGGAAAAAGTTCCGTAAATGGTGTAACGACTTACAACAGCAGAAATAAAAGTAAGACAAGATGATCTTTTCTGAGGTCATCATTTTACTACTCTTTCAAGATTGAGCCATTTTACTACTCTTTCAAGACCCCATCTTCTCCCAAGCCTCCTCTCATATCATATATGAATAAAAATATTGAGTTAAAAGCCTTTTGAGCATCAGCAAATTCAGAATGAATTTGCAAATTCAGAATGAATTCAGACCCAATTTTTCCATGTCGATCGCTACCATGGATAATGATGTGACCTGGTCAGGTTTTGAAGATGGCAAAAACATTGGTGAAACCCTTGGAAAAATAAATCTGACCTCTCTGTCAACGAATGATGAAACTGAAGGGTGCATAACCAACAACGTGCCAGCCATCATCCCTGCAGTGACAGTGGAACTGTTGGACACAATTATTGATCAAAATCTGGAAGACAACTGACATGAATGCTTGATTAATCACCCGAGTCAAGTCCAACACAAGTGTTTGTCCAATCCTGACGTGTACTATATGCAGATGAATGCCTACAGATTGGTGAAGAGGCTGTTTAAACCACCCTACTCCAGACCAGCAACCACCCCACTCCCCGGACTGTCTTCACCTCCACTTCACTTACACTTCCCTTCACTGCCTCCCCTAGTCTTTCACAACTTTTCACCCCCATTCACTAATCTCAGTTCTCTCACACCAACCTCTCCTTAACAACAGATCAGGTGAGGTGTGAACTAAGGAAGATAAAGGCAAGGAACACTGCAGGGCCGGATGGAATCAGCCCCAGACTGCTCAGGGACTGTGCTGATCAGCTATGTAGAGTGGTCAGGTACAAGTTTAATCTGAGCCTCAGCCTGGAGAAGGTCCCAATCCTGTGGAAAACTTCCTGTGTGGTTCCACCACCAAAGACTGCATACCCCAGGGAGCTGAACCACTTCAGACCTGTTGACTTAACCTCCCGCCTGATGAAGACCATGGAGAGGATCATCCTCTGCTACCTCCGTTCCTTAGTGAGCACAGTGCTCGACCCACTGCAGTTTGCATATTGGCCTGGCATCGGTGTGGACGAAGCAGTGATCTACCTGTTGCACTGGGCACTGACACACCTGGATACCACCGGGAGCACTGTGAGAGTCATATTCTTTCACTTCTTCAGTGCTTTCAACATGATACAGCCAGCACTGCTGCATGGGAAGCTGGAGCGGTCGGGGGTGGATGGACAATCGACTATTTCACCAACAGACCACAGAACATAAGGTTATGATGACTGTGTGTCTGAAGTGGTAGCCTGCAACACCGGGGCTCCCCAGGGTATGGTGCTCTCCCCGTTCCTTTTCACACTGTACACCTCGGACTTCAGTTATAACACTAATACCTGCCACCTCTAAAAGTTCTCAGATGATACAGCCATTGTTGGATGTGTATCTGATGGGAATGAACAAGAATACAGGGAAGTCATCAAGGACTTTGTTGACTGGTGTGAGTGTAAGGAGATGGTGATTGACTTCCGGAGAAGGAGAACACCGCACCACATACCAGTGACCATCCAGGGCTTGGACATGGAGTTGGTGGATAGGTTCAAGTACCTAGGTGTCGACTTAAACAATAGACTGGACTGGCTGAATAACACTGATGCTCTGTACAAGAAGGACCAGAGTCGCCTCCACCTGCTGAGGAGACTAGGGTCCTTCGGAGTGTGCAGGACATTATTAAGGACATTTTTTGATACTGTGGTGGCCTCCGCAATTCTCTATGCTGTAGTCTGCTGGGTGGGAGGCAGTACAGAGCAGGACAGGAAGAGACTGAACAAGCTGGTTAGGAGAACCAGCTCTGTCCTGGGCTGCCCACTGGACTCTGTGGAGGAAGTGGGTGAGAGGAGGATGTTAGCCAAGCTGACATCTATTATGAACAGCACCGCTCACCCCCTGTATGGGACTGTGGAGACCCTGTGTAGCTCTTTCAGCAGCAGAATGCTACACGCCCCGTTTAGGAAGGAGAGCTACCGCAGGTCATTCATACCAGTGGCTGTCAGACTTTACAACACAGCATTACAGTGATGTTCAAATTTGATTTCTTTTATTATTTTTAAGGTGTATATAATTACAGTACAGTTTTATCTTTTTCTCAGTCTCATATTTAACTTTTCTTTCGTCCTATCGTTATTCTTTAATACCTGCACTTTAACTGTCTGTGAGCTGCTGTGATAAGTGAATTTCCCCACTGTGGTATCAATAAAGTTTATTTTATCTTATCTAAAGGTCTGAAAATGTGCAGGATCAAACGCACTCCATCCTTGGAAAAGATTCAAGTATCGCTGAAACTGTCATCTGAGATTGGCGAGATGAGCATCGCAGCAAAACTGTTCTGAACAAGGTCAAAGTAATTTGCATAGATCAGGTGTATGAAGACTATTGGACCTTTCACTCCTTTCCAGAAGCCCCTTACCAGCCACATACATGGGAAACTTCAAAAAACATGCCACATCTATTCTGACTGCGTGAAAGGCCTGAAGACTGAGTTCACCTCTGCTCTCCAAAAAAATTGTTGAACTGAGAGTCATCTACCAAAGTATTTTTATTAATCATCTTACTGTTGATATAGAAGTTGTTTATCAACTATAAATGTTAAAAACAACATGTGAGATTTTGCTAAAAATTGGGATTCTTTATTCAGCGTAAATACCGTATATCCTTTGCACACTTACGAGCAGCAGATTTTATCTTTCTTGTTTGCTGAAACTTTTGAGTACAAAACTAGTCAAGGCCTTATGCATATGTGTGTTTTTCAATTGCTTAGAAAGGAAAATGTTGATGTCGAATGTTGAATATTTAATGCATAAAAAATATAAACCTTACTCACGTTATAATAAGTTTTTTAAGAAAAAATGCTTAATCTATAACTGCGTTTGATCATTATTGTTCTGATACTTCAAAATGACTCAACGATTGGTGAAGAATATTTATTATATGATGAAGCATTGATGAAGAATATGTATTTACAGACCCAGGGTCGCATGGTAGCGTTGAGAGTTTGCAAAAAGCTATTGTTGAGAAAACTGGTAAAAAAGTTAATAATTCTGAAATTTAAAAGAAGTGGTTAGCAGAGCAGGATGTGTACAGTCTACATAAATCAGTATTTGTAAAGTTTGAAAGAAACAAGTTTTTTTGTAAAGAACAAATGGAAACGTGTATAGATAATTTATCCAAATATGCATGGGTATGGGTATTAGAAAAAAAGACCAGAACTGAGGTAACTGAGGTAACTAAAGCTCAAAAGCTTCAATCAAAATTCCTTTCTAAAGGAAGGTAGAGTCTAAAAAACTACAAACTGGCCAAAGGAAGGAGATTTTCAACAAAAATTTTCAAACTTTAATGAAAAAGCATAACATTGTTCACTTTGCTAAAGGTAAGGGGCAAAAACCAGCTGTGCGTTAGAGGTTCAGGATGTGGAGACCAGGACCAGGATGTGGCTATCACTGACTTTTAAATTGATTTTTAACGAAGTCACCGTATTTCTCGTGTTGAAAGCTTTAAAAGATCTCTTTTACAGCTTTCAACACGAGAAATACACTGACTTCATACAGGTTTTGCTTCAAGCGTACAATCACAATTACCATTCCAGCATCAAAATTAAGCCTGTCGAGGGCAATCAATCCAATTCCTTCAGAGTATTTAAAACCTTCTATGGACTATTTTCATCAAAAATAAAGAAATGAAAATTCAAGTTAAAAGTCAGTGATATTGTTACAATTTCTCATTTAAAGAGACAGTTTGAGAAAGGCTATGAGCAAAACTTTATGGATGAATGTTTTACAATTTCTAAACAGATACCGAGCGATCCCCTTGTATATAAATTAGATTATGATGTTGAAAACATTGAGGGAACATTTTCTGACCCTGAGTAACAAAAGACTATTATTGGGAAGGACAAGGCATTCAAATGAGAGAAAATCTTGTCTGAAAAGGCCCGAAACTGAAAAAAAAAAAGGTTGTCTGATGAAATGATTGGGGTGGCCAGATAAGTTTAATTCCAGGATTCTGGCTGAATATGTAGTTAACATAACATTAGAGCTTAAAAAAGATCGTCGTGAACATAACTGAAACCTATAATCATTAAACCACGGAAGAGCGTGGGTTCTTTGTGACCCTTCCGAGCAATGCGTCGATGGACATTTACCCTAACAATAAGATCGCACACTATACTACTAAATTTGGGAGGTGTCACTATCAGAGGTTCAGTATATCCAGAGTTGGTACTTATAGACAGTCAGAGCATGACTGTCTATGTCATGTTTCTCTGAGGGATGGAAATAAAGTACAAACCAATTACTTTCAAATCACTCGCGCGTGTTAGTCTGTTAACGTGCCAGGAACCAGAAGCGCCTAATCCTGCTGATATTCATGCAGGCTTTTACACAATGTATGTATATACAGGCATTTTTGAGTATTGACAAGGGTCTCTGGAGGACTAGTTGTTAGGCCACAGTGCACTCACCACTGTGGCCCTGGTTCGATTCCCGGCCAGGGAACCCACCCCAGCAACTGGGTTGTGTGCAACAGTGCGCTCTTAATGCCACATGTCAGTTTCACTCAAACACGTGTCGGAGTTGACTCAGGTTATTACTCATGCAAGTCCAATAGTTCTCCTGTCGCTGCAAGGATGATGGTTGGTTATGTACCCTTCAGTTTCATAATTTGTTGGCTGATAGGTCAGATTTCTTTTTCCAAGGGTTTCGCCAATGTTTTTGCCATCTTCAAAATCCGAACAGGTCACATCATTATCCATGGTAGCGACCGACTTGTAAAAATTGGGTTTGAATTCATGAGCCATACTGTTTGCTGATGCTCAGAAGGTTTTTAACTTAATATGTAGACAGACTCATTCATATATGATATGAGAGTAGGCTTGGGAGAAAATGCGGTCTATGTTCCATTTTGAAAGAGTAGTAAAATGATGACCTCAGAAAAAATATTTTGTCTTTTTATTTATTATTCCTGCTGTTTCTTTTTTTTTTTCTTCCCAGTTGTTGGAATAATTTGTCGAGCTCTTTAAAGTAGCTTTGTAGATTGTACCAGCTGGTTAGTTCATACTTCACTTCGTAGTTCTCTTTGTTATCAGATACCCAGTAGCTGCTAATAGTTGTAGATTGTTGAGATGTACTGCTTCTCCATTTGCACCTGTAATCCTGGTGAAAAGAAATCCATTCTAATAAAGTAGTCAAAATCCTTACACCATTTACGGAACTTTTTCTAGCCACACAACATCAAAAGTTATGGTCTCAGTAGCAGTGCTCCAGTGGCTGTGACCCTATACCGTCAACTTGAAAAGCACAAGTTGCATTTTCTGCATTAAAAAAAATCAGGCTGTACAAACGTTTGACAAGCAACTGCTTTGTTTCTTTTAAAATTAACTGATACTGGTTTATTTAGACTGTACACGTCCTGCTCTGCTAACCAGTATTTTTTATTATTATTTTTTTTTTTTTATTTCAGCATCATTAACTCTTTCACCTATTTTCTCAATAATAGCTCTTTGCAAACTCTCAACGCAACCATACTACCCTGGGTCTGATGGCGTATAATATATACTCTTCATCAAACGTTCAGTCATTTTGGAGTATCAGAGCAATAATGATCAAACGCAGGTATAGATTAAGCATTTTATCTCAGAAAACTTATGATTGTGAGTAAGGTTTACATTTTGTATGCATTAAATATTAAATCAGGTAAACAAAGATTTTACTGACATCAACATTTTCCTTAATAAGCAATTGTAAAACACACGTATAGGTTAAGATGAATAATAAATGACTAGTTTTGCATTCAAAAGGTTCAGCAAACAATAAGGATAAACCTTGTAGCACACAAGTGTGCAAAGGATACATTATTTACATTGAATGAAGAATCCCAATTTTTAGTAAACTCTCGCACGTTGTTCATGAACGTTTCTAGTCGACAAACAACTTTTTTATCAACAGGAAGATGATTAGTAAAAATATTTTGTTTGTTGACTCTCATTTCAACAATTCTTTGGAGCGCAGAGGTGAACTCAGTATTCAGGCCTTTCTTGCAGTCAGAATAGAAGTGGCATGTTTTGAAGATTCCCATGTATGTGGCTGGTAAGGGGCTTCTGGAGAGGAGATCTCGCCAATCACAGATGACGGCTCCAGCGATACTTGAATTTTTTCCAAGGCTGGAGTCGGTTTGATACCGCACATTTTCAGACCTTTAGCCAACTTGTATTTCGACCACGCTTTAAACAGCCTCTGCACCAAACTGTAGGCATTCATCTGCACATTGTACAGGTCAGGATTGAACAAACACTTGTGTTGGACCTGGCTTGGGTGATTAATTAAGTATCCGTGGCAGTTGTCTTTCAGATTTTGATCAATAATTGTGTCCAACAGTTCTTAACAGTGTCACTGCAAGGATGATGGCTAGCTCGGTGTTGGTTATGCACCCTTCAGTTTCATCATTCGTTGACAGAGAGGTCAGATTTATTTTTCCTAGAGTTTCGCCAAGGTTTCTGGCATTTTCAAAACCTGAATTGGTCACATCATTATCCATGGTACCAACCGAGGTGTAACAAATTGGGTCTGAATTCATGAGCCATACTGTTTGCTGATGCTCAGAAGGCTTTTAACTCAATACGAAGGCACACTCATTCATCTATGATATGAGAGGAGGCTTGGGAGAAGGTGGGGTTACTGCTCAGTCTTGAAAGACTAGTAAAATTATGACCTCAGAAAAGATCATCTAGTCTTACTTTTATTTCTGCTGTTGTAAGTCGTTACACCATTTTTCATTTTATCATTTTAATATATGCATGTAAAAAATGTGATTTGCCAGAACATCATGCACATGAAAAAATCAGTTTGTCTGAAAAAACACTTTCTCAACCTCCTATCAGTTTGAATATATCAATTTGTCAGAAAATCCACTTTCCCAAGCTCCTATCGCTCTGAAACTGACCAAATAGCGTTTTCAGCGCCTAAGAGAACAACTCTGTTAGCACTCACGCCTTTGGTATTAATGCAGTTATTTCAATCATCTTTGATCAAAAATGACTTTTCAAACATTGATTTAAGTAATTTTAACTTTGTTTACTTTTTACCAATGAAATATACATTTTAAAAGGAACAATTGAATTGAGTAGCACTTTTAATATATGTATTTGAAAAATGTGATTTGCGAGCACAACATGCACATGAATATATCAGTTTGTCAAAAAAAAAACCTTTCCCAAGCTCTTATCGCTTTGAATATATTAGTTTTCTGAAAAACCACTTTCCCAAGCTCCTATCACTCTGAAACTGCCTAAATAGCGTTTTCAGTGCCTAAAGAGCACAATTCTGTTAGCACTCATGTCTTTAGTATTAATGCAGTTTTTTTATTCATGTTTGATGAAAATTGACTTTTCAAATATTCATTTAAGTAATTTTAACTTTGTGAACTTTTTCCCAATGAAATATACATTTGAATAAAAACAATCGAATTGAGTATCACTTTTAATATATGTATTTGAAAAATGTGATTTGCCAGCACAACATGCACATGAATATATCAGTTTGTCTGAAAAAACACTTTCCCAAGCTCTTATCACTTTGAATATATCAGTTTGTCTGAAAAACCACTTTCCCCAGCTCCTATCGCTCTGAAACTGCCTAAATAGCGTTTTCAGCGCCTCAAGAGTACAACTCTGTTAGCACTCACGTCTTTAGTATTAATCCAGTTATTTAAGTCATCTTTGATCAAAAATGACTTTTCAAACATTGATTTAAGTAATTTTAACTTTGTTTATATTTTACCTATAAAATATACATTTCTATTTAAACAATCGAATTGAGTATCACTTTTAATATATGCATGTGTAAAACGTGATTTGCTAACACATCATGCATATCAATATATCAGTTTGTCTGAAAAACCACTTTCCCAAGCTCCCATAGCTCTGAAACTGCCTAAATAGCGTACTCAGCGCCTAAAGATCACAACTCTGTTAGGACTCACGTCTTTAGTATTAATGCATTTATGTCAATCATCTTTGATGAAAAATGACTTTTCAAATATTGATTTAAGTAATTTTAACTTTGTATACTTTTTCCCAATGAAATATACATTTCTGTTTAAACAATCTAATTCAGTATCATTTTAATATGTGCATGTAAAAAATGTGATTTGCCAACACACCATGCATATCAATATATCAGTTTGTCTGAAAAACCACTTTCCCAAGCTCCTATCGCTCTGAAACTGCCTAAATAGCTTTTTCAGCGCCTAAAGAGCACAGTTCTGTTATCACTCATGTCTTCAGAATAAATCCAGTTTTTTCAATCATCTTTGATGAAAATTGACTTTGCAAACATTGATTTAAGTAATTTTGACATTGTTTATATGAAATATGCATTTTAATAGAAACAATCGAATTGAATATCACTTTTAATATATACATGTGAAAAATGTAATTTGCCAGCACATGAAGCACATGAGTATATAAGTTTTTCTGAAAAACCACTTTCCCAAGCTCCTATCGCTCTGAAACTGCCTAAATAGCGTTTTCAGCGCCTAAAGAGTACAACTCTGTTAGCACTCATGTCTTCAGTATTAATGCAGTTATTTCAATCATCTTTGATGAAAATTGACTTTTCAAACATTGATTAAAGTAATTTTACCATTGTTTATATGAAATGTGAATTTTAATGGAAACAATCGAATTGACTAGCACTTTTTGTTTCATGTGAAAAATGTAATTTGCCAGTGCATCATGCACATGAACATGTCATTTTGTCTGAAAAACCACTTTACCAAGCTCCTATGCCTTTGAATATATCAGTTTGACTGAAAAACCACTTTCCCAAGCTCCTGTCGCTCTGAAACTGCCTAAATAGCGTTTTCGGCGCCTAAAGAGCACAACTCTGTTAGCACTCACGTCTTTAGTATTAATGCAGTTATTTCAATCATCTTTGATGAAAAATGACTTTTCAAATTTTGATTTAAGTAATTTTAACATACTTTACTTTTTACCAATGAAATATACATTTCCATTTAAATAATGTAATTGAGAATTATTTTAATATATGCATGTAAAAAATGTGATTTGCCAGAACATCATGCATATCAATATATCAGTTAGTCTTAAAAAACACTTTCCCAAGCACTTATCGCTTTGAATATATTAGTTGGTCTGAAAAACCACTTTCCCAAGCTCCTATCGCTCTGAAACTGCCTAAATAGCGTTTTCAGCGCCTAAAGAGCACAACTCATAGCACTCACGTCTTTAGTATTAATGCAGTTATTTCAATCATCTTTGATCAAAAATGACTTTCCAAATATTGATTTAAGTAATTTTAACTTTACTTTTTCCCAATGAAACATACATTTCAATTTAAACAATCGAATTGAGTATAATTTTAATATATGCATGTAAAAAATGTGATTTGCCAAAACATCATGCATATCAATATATCAGTTAGTCTTAAAAACCACTTTCCCAAGCTCTTATCGCTTTGAATATATTAGTTGGTCTGAAAAACCACTTTCCCAAGCTCCTATCGCTCTGAAACTGCCTAAATAGCGTTTTCAGCGCCTAAAGAGCACAACTCATAGCACTCACGTCTTTAGTATTAATGCAGTTATTTCAATCATCTTTGATCAAAAATGACTTTTCCAACATTGGTTTAATTAATTTTGACTTTGTTTACTTTTTACCAATGAAATATACATTTGAATAGAAACAATCGAAATGAGTATCACTTTTAATATATGCATGTTTAAAACGTGATTTGCCATCACACCATGCATATCAATATATCAGTTTGTCTGAAAAAACACTTTCCCAAGCTCCTGTCGCTCTGAAACTGCCTAAATAGCGATTTCAGGGCCTAAAGAACACAACTCTTTTAGCACTCACGTCTTTAGTATTAATGCAGTTATTTCAATCATCTTTGATCAAAAATGACTTTTCAAACATTGATTTAAGTAATTTTAACTTTGTTTACTTTTTACCAATGAAATATACAATTTAAAAGGAACAATTGAATTGAGTAGCACTTTTAATATATGTATTTGAAAAATGTGATTTGCGAGCACAACATGCACATGAATATATCAGTTTGTCAAAAAAAAACACTTTCCCAAGCTCTTATCGCTTTGAATACTTTAGTTTGTCTGAAAAACCACTTTCCCAAGCTCCTGTCGCTCTGAAACTGCCTAAATAGCGTTTTCAGCGCCTCAAGAGTACAACTCTGTTAGCACTCACGTCTTTATTATTAATCCAGTTCTTTAAGTCATCTTTGATCAAAAATGACTTTTCAAACATTGATTTAAGTAATTTCAACTTTGTTTATATTTTACCTATAAAATATACATTTCTGTTTAAACAATCGAATTGAGTATCACTTTTAATATATGCATGTTTAAAACGTGATTTGCTAACACATCATGCATATCAATATATCAGTTTGTCTGAAAAACCACTTTCCCAAGCTCCTATCGCTCTGAAACTGCCTAAATAGCGTACTCAGCGCCTAAAGAGCACAACTCTGTTAGCACTCATGCCTTTAGTATTAATGCAGTTAGTTTAATCATCTTTGATCAAAAATGACTTTTCAAACATTGATTTAAGTAATTTTAACTTTGTTTACTTTTTACCAATGAAATATACGTTTGAATAGAAACAATCGAAGTGAGTATCACTTTTAATATATGCATGTAAAAAATGTGATTTGCCAGCACTACATGCATATCAATATATCAGTTTGTCTGAAAAACCACTTTTCCAAGCTCCTATCGCTTTGAATATATCAGTTTGTCTGAAAAACCACTTTCCCCATCTCCTATCGCTCTGAAACTGCCTAAATAGCGTTTTCAGCGCCTAAAGAGCACAACTCTGTTAGTACTCACGCCTTTAGTATTTACTATCATCTTTGATCAAAAATGACTTTCCAAATATTGATTTAAGTAATTTTAACTTACTTTACTTCTTCCCAATGAAATATACATTTCCATTTAAACAATCGAATTGAGTATCATTTTAATATATGCATATAAAAAATGTGATTTGCCAGAACATCATGCACATGAATGAATCAGTTTGTCTGAAAAACCACTTTCCCAAGCTCCTATCGCTCTGAAACTGCCTAAATAGCGTTTTCAGCGCCTAAAGAGCACAACTCTGTTAGCACTCACGCCTTTAGTATTAATGCAGTGATTTCAATCATCTTTGATCAAAAATGACTTTTCAAATATTGATTTAAGTAATTTTACTTTGTATACTTTTTCGGCGCCTAAAGAGCACAACTCTGTTATCGCTCACGTCTTTAGTATTAATGCAGTTATTTCAATCATCTTTGATCAAAAATGACTTTCCAAATATTGATTTAAGTAATTTTAAATTGGTTTACTTTTTACAAATGAAATATACATTTGAATAGAAACAATCGAATTGAGTATCACTTTTAATATATGCATGTGGAAAATGTGATTTGCCAACACACCAAGCATATCAATATATCAGTTTGTCTGAAAAACCACTTTCCCAAGCTCCTATCGCTCTGAAACTGCCTAAATAGCGTTTTCAGCGCCTTAAGAGCACAACTCTCTTAGCACTCACGCCTTTAGTATTAATGCAGTTATTTCAATCATTTTGATCAAAAATGACTTTTCAAACATTGATTTAAGTAATTTTAACTTTGTTTACTTTTTACCAAAGAAATATACATTTCCTTATAAACAATCGAATTGAGTATCATTTTAATATATGCATGTAAAAAATGTGATTTGCCAGAAGATCATGCACATGAATATATCAGTTTGTCTGAAAAAACACTTTCCCAAGCTCCTATCGCTTCGAATATATAACTTTGTCTGAAAAACCACTTTCCCAAGCTCCTATCGCTCTGAAACTGCCTAAATAGCGTTTACAGTGCCTTAAGAGCACAACTCTGTTAGCACTCACGTCTTTAGTATTAATGCAGTTTTTTTATTCATGTTTTATGAAAATTGACTTTTCAAATATTGATTTAAGAAATTTTAACTTTGTTTACTTTTTACCAATGAAATATACATTTGAATAGAAACAATCGAATTGAGTATCACTTTTAATATATGCATGTGGAAAATGTGATTTGCCAACACACCAAGCATATCAATATATCAGTTTGTCTGAAAAACCTCTTTCCCAAGCTCTTATCGATTTGAATATATCAGTTTGTCTGAAAAACCCCTTTCCCAAGCTCCTATCGCTCTGAAACTGCCTAAATAGCGTTTTCAGCGCCTTAAGAGCACAACTCTCTTAGCACTCACGCCTTTAGCATAAATGCACTTATTTCAATCATCTTTGATCAAAAATGACTTTTCAAACATTGATTTAAGTAATTTTAACTTTGTTTACTTTTTACCAATGAAATATACATTTGAATAGAAACAATCGAATTGAGTATCACTTTTAATATATGCATGTGTAAAATGTGATTTGCCAACACACCATGCATATCAATATATCAGTTTGTCTGAAAAACCACTTTCACAAGCTCCTATCGCTCTGAAACTGCCTAAATAGCGTTTTCAGCGCCTTAAGAGCACAACTCTCTTAGCACTCACGCCTTTAGCATTAATGCACTTATTTCAATCATCTTTGATCAAAAATGACTTTTCAAACATTGATTTAAGTAATTTTAACTTTGTTTACTTTTTACCAATGAAATATACATTTAAATAGAAACAATCGAATTGAGTATCACTTTTAATATATGCATGTGTAAAATGTGATTTGCCAACACACCATGCATATCAATATATCAGTTTGTCTGAAAAACCACTTTCCCAAGCTCCTATCGCTCTGAAACTGCCTAAATAGCGTTTTCAGCGCCTAAAGAGCACAACTCTGTTAGCACTCACGCCTTTAGTATTAATGCAGTTTTTTTATTCATGTTTGATGAAAATTGACTTTTCAAATATTGATTTAAGTAATTTTAACGTTGTTTACTTTTTCCCTATGAAATATACTTTTCCATATAAACAATCGAATTGAGTAACATTTTAATATATGCATGTAAAAAATGTGATTTGCCAGAACATCATGCACATGAATAAATCAGTTTGTCTTAAAAAAACACTTTCCCAACCTCCTATCGCTTTGAATATATACGTTTGTCTGAAAAACCACTTTCCCAAGCTCCTATCGCTCTGAAACTGCCTAAATAGCTTTTTCAGCGCCTTAAGAGCACAACTCTGTTAGCACTCACGTCTTTAGTATTAATGCAGTTTTTTTATTCATGTTTGATGAAAATTGACTTTTCAAATATTGATTTAAGTAATTTTAACTTTGTTTACTTTTTACAAATGAAATATACATTTGAATAGAAACAATCGAATTGAGTATCACTTTTAATATATGCATGTGGAAATTGTGATTTGAAAACACACCAAGCATATCAATATATAAGTTTGTCTGAAAAACCACTTTCCCAAGCTCTTATCGATTTGAATATATCAGTTTGTCTGAAAAAACACTTTCACAAGCTCCTATCGCTCTGAAACTGCCTAAATAGCGTTTTCAGCGCCTTAAGAGCACAACTCTCTTAGCACTCACGCCTTTAGTATTAATGCAGTTATTTCAATCATCTTTGATCAAAAATGACTTTTCAAACATTGATTTAAGTAATTTTAACTTTGTTTACTTTTTACCAATGAAATA